>NC_074685.1:37218634-37518634 GCF_029448725.1 Salvelinus fontinalis
ACAGCCAGTGAAAGTGCAGGGCGCCAAATTCAAACAACAGAAATCTCATAATTAAAATTCCTCAAACATACATGTATCTTATACCATTTTAAAGTTAATCTGGTTGTTAATCCCACCAAAGTGTCCGATTTCAAATAGGCTTTAGAGCGAAAGCACCAGAAACGATTATGTTAAGTCACCGCAAAATCACAGAAAAACACAGCCATTTTTCCAGCCAAAGACAGGAGTCACAAAAAGCAGAAATAGAGATGAAATGAATCCCTAACCTTTGATGATCTTCATCAGATGACACTCATAGGACTTCATGTTACACAATACATATATGTTTTGTTCAATAAAGTTCATATTTATATCCAAAAACATCAGTTTACATTGGCGCCATGTTCAGAAATGCCTCCAAAATATTTGGAGAAATTGCAGAGAGCCACGTCAAATAACATAAATACTCATCATAAACTTTGATGAAAGATACATGTTTTACATAGAATTAAAGATACACTTGTTCTTAATGCAACCGCTGTGTCAGATTTCAAAAAGCTTTACGGCAAAAGCACAATATTCAATAATCTGAGAACAGCGTTCAGCCACAAAAGGAAGCCATACAGTTACCCGCCAAATTGTGCAGTCAACAAAACTCATAAATAGTATTATAAATCTTCACTTACCTTTGCTGATCTTCGTCGGAATGCACTCCCAGGACTCCCACTTCCACAAGAAATGTTTGTTTTGTTCGGTAATGTACGGTAATTCGGTAATTTATGTCCAAATAGTTATTTTTGTTAGCGTGTTTGGTAAACAAATCCAAAGTCAGGAAGCGCGTTCACTAAAAGCAGACGAAATGTCAAAAAGTTCCGTAACAGTCAGTAGAAACATGTCAAACGATGTATTGAATCAATCTTTAGAATGTTTTTAACATAAATCTTCAATAACGTTCCAACCGGAGATGTGCGATAGAACAGAGCTCCCTCTCATGTGAACGCGCATGGTCAGAGCATGGTCAGGTCATGGTAGACCTGACTCATTCCTGTCTCCTTCGGCCCCACTTCACAGTAGAGGCATCAGACAAGGTTCTACAGACTGTTGACATCTAGTGGAAGCCGTAGGAAGTGCAAACTGATCCATATCCCACTGTGTATTCAATAGGGGCTGGGTTGAAAATCGACCAATCTCAGATTTCCCACTTCCTGTTTGGATTTCTTCTCAGGTTTTTGCCTGCTATATGAGTTCTGTTATACTCACAGACATCATTCAAACAGTTTTAAAACTTCAGAGTGTTTTCTATCCAATACTAATAATAATATGCATATATTAGCAACTGGGACTGAGGAGCAAGCAGTTTACTATAGGCACATCTGGGCACCTTTCATCCAAGCAACTCAATACTGTCCCTGCAGCCATAAGAAGTTAAGTCAAAAATGAAAGGAAGGAAGTTGGTCGGGGAAGATGGATGTGTGGGCGTATAATGCAAAAGTCTAGCAACCCAAAGGTTGCGTGTTCGAGTCACATCACAGACAACTTTAGTGTTTTAGCTAATTAGCTACTTTGCAACTACTTAGCATGTTAGCTAACCCTTTCCCTAACCCCTAACCCTAACTCCTAACCCCAACCTTAATCCCTAACCTTAACTCCTAACCCTAATCTCTAGCCTAGCTAATGTTAGCCACCAAGCTAACGTTAACCACAACAAAGTGGAATTCGGAACATATCATACGTTTTGCAAATTCCTAACTTATTGTACGAATTGCAATTCGTAACATATCATGCAAATTGTAATTCGTAACATATTATACCAAGTGGAGGGATACAGTTTACATTTACTATGTTACGTCTATCCCTGAGTCCAGGTTGGGTAGGAACGCTCGTAACATAAAAGTGGAGAAAGATCTCCCTCCTTTGATCAAAGGGAAAGCATTTTCAGGAAAACAACCACTTTTACAAAATGCCTATTACTGTACATACACACATTTCAGCTTAAAAGTGGCCTAGAAATAGATTCACTTTACATTGATTGTTAATTGTTCTATTGGTTGTTTTGTGTCAGATAGTTGTACATTATAAGGTTTTAGTAAGGAGGCCAGATGAAAAGAAGAGAGCTTTTAAATGACAGAAGACCTTGACTGTAATGGGAACCAGAACCAGAGCTTTTACTGATCAAAGCAAGGTGAAGAGAATGCCCTGACGATGACTGTTAAACTACCCGCAGAACCTCTGAGAAAGGGAGCGAGAGAGAGAGAGAGAGGGGAGGTGAAGAGAGAGAGGTAGGGAGAGGAGGAGATGGAGGGGAGAGCGCGACGAAGAGAGGGGTAGAGGGAGAGCGGGTGAGAGATAAGCGTAAGAAAGTGAGAGTGAAAGAGGGAGGGAGAGAAATAGGAGAAAGAGAAAGTGGATGAGATAGAGAGGGAGGATAGGCATGTTAGAGAGAGAGGGGTAGAGAGGCATATTTGAGAGAGGAGAGGACTTTGAAAGAGAGACAAAAGAGAAGAGAGAAAGAGAGAGGGAATGATGGCGAGCTGGTGGATGGTTGGAGGGTGCCGATAGAAGTACAGGAAATTAAAACTCTCAGCTGTCAGGAAGGAGGTTGCTAAAATGTTTTGAATGCAAGTTGTTGGGAGGGTCCCCTCAACAACATTTCACTTAGGGCCACCCAAAAGGCTAGGGCCAGCTCTGACTGCATATGTGGCTATGGATGTGGGTACACAGACCTGCTAGTCTACTGCGGCCCCTCATGATGAGTTCAGATTTTTGGTGGCCCCTACCCCCATCAAAGATGCCCATCCCTGCTCTAGTGCATACAGTATCTTCAGTGGAGGAGGAGAGAGAGTGTGGAGTGACACACGCAGCGTTTGATTCGATGTTTAGCAGCTGGTGAAGCGCAGGAGGTATGTTTGTAAATTAATTGGATCAAGCTACGTAGCCTCTTGTTTCCTTCTCGATGAATAAATCAACCAAAAATATTTAGTTGCTTCTCTGTAATGCTAGCCCCCTAGCAATTTCATGAAGTTAGCTTTAGCTAGCCAGATAGATAGGTTCCCAATCTCCCAACCTCATAACTAGCCACCAAGCCATTTCAGGCTATCGATCAAGTTAGATTAGCTTGTCTAACTATCTTAGCTGACATGCCTGCTGGAAATGTTGCTAGACTTTAGAAATGATCATTAAAATGACAATTGAACAGGTATAAAGAGGATACTTAGATAACTTATGTAGAGAAATAGATTTTTTTTACATAGAATGAGGCATAATGATTATGTCTCTAGCTTACAGGAAAAGCTGTTTCAGATGTTTGAAAAATGCCAAATTATCCCGGATTCTCCAACCACCACCCCTCCCTCCTCACCTACATCACGCACCCTCTAAAATAGACGGTGCGTGATGCCCCTGGATACATTGTGCATGTAATTACATTAGCCCGTACCCCCTTTAGGCTAAATTGGACTTCAGAGACCCAATCATGGTCTCCCTAGAGTTTGGCCTGGCTGAGGACACGGGTCCCGTCCTGGATGGAAATCTACCAACGTCACTTAACAAAACGGTAAAATGAACCACACTGCGCCAGATTTAACACACGCACACACGCACGCACGCACACACACGCACACACACGCACACACACACACACACACACACACACACACACACACACACACACACACACACACACACACACACACACACACACACACACACACACACGCACACCAGTAACTTTTGGCTTGCCATGAATTTTGTATACCTTGACTTGCTTCCCTCTTTAGCCACTAGAGGCCCTCATTTGCTAACATGTGTGCACACATTGATTTCCTACCTTACTGATTGGATTATACCTCAGCTATCACATAATACAGTGGTGAATATGCAATGTGTGAGCAGAGAAGTCAGTAATCAGTACTTTACACAGTCATGCAGTCATGCTCTCTGCAGCACTTATCATCAGCAACAGCTGTCCTCCATCCTTCACTAGTTCATATGAGAGGCTTATAAGCTTTAAAACACTGACAGGCACTTATCCTGGTTCCATAGTGGAGCTCCCACACACACATAGTTCTTATGAGCTATTTGCCAGACGGACGGAGAGCCAAAACATGTGGCTGGATAATAACGTGGTGGTAGAACAGGGATTTCAAATTCCTCAACACAAAACAGAGTGTGATTACATCCAAGTTACATGTCTGTTTAGCAAAGTTAGCACGTGTTCTCAGGCCTGAGTTCTCATGCTATCAACACACCGCACCACTCTCAGTACAACCAGAGAGGAAGTGGTGAAGTGAGAGGGTCCACTCCCGTCAACATCTGTCCACACAGGAATACACAGATAAGCGGACCGATAAGCTGACCGATAAGCTGTCTGGTAAACTGACCGATAAGGTGACCGATAAACTGACCGATAAGCTGACCGATAAACTGACCGATAAGCTGACCGATAAGCTGTCTGGTAAACTGACCGATTAGGTGACCAATAAACTGACCGATAAACTGACCGATAAGGTGACCGATAAACTGACCGATAAACTGACCGATAAGCTGACCGATAAGCTGACCGATAAGCTGACCGATAAACTGACCGATAAGCTGACCGATAAACTGACCGATAAGCTGACCGATAAGCTGTCTGGTAAACTGACCGATTAGGTGACCAATAAACTGACCGATAAACTGACCGATAAGGTGACCGATAAACTGACCGATAAGCTGACCGATAAGCTGACCGATAAGGTGACCGATAAGGTGACCGATAAGCTGACCGATAAACTGACCGATAAACTGACCGATAAACTGACCGATAAGCTGACCGATAAACTGACCGATAAGCTGACCGATAAACTGACCGAAAAGGTGACCGATAAACTGACCGATAAACTGACCGATAAGCTGACCGATAAACTGACCGATAAGCTGACCGATAAGCTGACCGATAAGCTGACCGATAAGCTGACCGATAAGCTGACCGATAAGCTGTCTGGTAAACTGACCGATAAACTGACCGATAAGCTGACCGATAAACTGACCGATAAGCCGACCGATAAACTGACCGATAAGCTGACCGATAAGCTGGCCACCTGCCTTCCCGTCTTTGGGACGACTCCTATTATTAGGGCGGAGACAATACCATCTCGTCAACCACAGGAGGTTGGTGCTACCTTAATTAGGGAGGACGGGCTCGTGGTAATGGCTGGAGCGAAATGAGTGGAATGGTATCAATTACGTCAAACATGGTTTCCATGTGTTTGATGCCATTCCATTCTCTCCTTTCCAGCCATTTTTATGAGCCGTCCTCCCCTCAGCAGCCTCCACTGTTATATACAGTGTCTCTGTTACGACATGCTACTCAGTCAAAAACAAACAAGGACACAGACAATTCACTGTCTCTTGATGCAACTACTAACCAAGTGAATTCGTTTTTGACTGCTTTCTTGCTAGTTCTGTCTTGTACACGGTTTATATTTTTTGTAACCATGCACATGTCATTCAGATTCCTTTGGTGGACTGTGGGACCGATGACAAGTGCATAGCTGACCTATCGCTGAAGGCTGTGCCAAGTATACAAAGGTATTATCACAATGATTGTGTTCCTTCAGTCCATCAAACTGTCAACGGTTATGTGACAGTTCAGTAACAGTTATGTTGCCCTTGTATTGTACTTTGGCGCCCCCTTGTGTTGCTTCAGTTGAAATGCTCAAATTACATTTACCCTGCTGCGGTAGTAACTTTCCTGTTCTTTGCAGTCTTGTGATCAAAGCGAACAAGGAGAAGTTCCACGTTCTGATCACCACTAGAAACAGCAAAGACAACGCTTACAACACCAAAGTTATGCTGAGCTTTACTGAAAACATTAACTACGTCAAGGTCGAGGTGAGGTTCCTCTCTGTCTTTATAACAGTTGTGTAATTTTATACATATATTTTTTATCACCTTTATTTAACCAGGTAGGCTAGTTGAGAACAAGTTCTCATTTGCAACTGCGACTTGGCCAAGATAAAGCACAGCAGTTCGACACATACAACAACACAGTCACACATGGAATAAACAAACATACAGTAGAAAAAAAGAAAACAAAAAGTCTATATACATTGAGTGCAAATGAGGTAAGATAAGGGAGTTAAGGCAATAAATAGGCCATGGTGGCGAAGTAATTACAATATAGCAATTAAACACTGGAATGGTAGATGTGCAGAAGATGAAGTAAAGATACTGGAGGTGCAAAGGAGCAAGATAAATAAATAAATACAGTATGGGGATGAGGTAGTTGGAAGGGCTGTTTACAGATGGGCTATGTACAGGTGCAGTGATCTGTGAGCTGCTCTGACAGCTGGTGCTTTAAAGCTAGTGAGGGAGATACGAGTCTCCAGCTTCAGTGATTTTTGCAGTTCGTTCAACTTCTACTGTCTTGAACATCCAAATTTCATTTGACAGTCATAATTTCTGTCAGTATGTTTTGACATCTCTCCCTTTGCTCCTCAGCCCAAAGAAAAAGACTGCAGTCTAAATAATACCAAAGTTGAGTGTGCTGTGGGATATCCATTCCTCAAAAGCAATGTAGAGGTAAGACGTTTCCTTATTGTTATATATTTTTTTAATAAATATTTTAATATTTTATTTATTGATTAAAAACAATTAGGGGGTAGATCAGCTTTAATATTGCAGATAGATTGTAGCTTCCATCAGTGTAATTGTCTGCATCATTTCCAATCCTCCATATATTTTTTTTGTAAATATATAGTAGCAATGAAAAGATTGGACACACCTACACATTCAAAGGTTTTTCTTTATTTTTACTATTTTCTACCTTGTAGAATAATAGTGAATACATCATAACTATGAAATAACACATATGGAATCATGTAGTAACCAAAAAGGTGTTAAACAAATCAAAATATATTTTTGGGATTCTTCAACGTAGACACCATTTGCCTTGATGACAGTTTTGCACACTCTTGGCATTCTCTCAACCAGCTTCATGAGGAAAGCTTTTCTAACAGTCATGAAGGAGTTCCCACATATGCTGAGCATGTGTTGGCTGCTTTTCTTTCATTCTGCAGTTCAACTCATCCCAAACCATCTCAATTGGGTTGAGATCGAGTGATTGTGGAGGCCAGGTCATCTGATGCAGCATTACATCACTCTCCTTCTATGTGAAAAAGCCCTTACACAGCCTGGAGGTGTGTTGGGTCATTGTCCTGTTGAAAAATAAATGATAGTCCCACTAAGCGCAAACCAGATGGGATGGCGTAGCGTATCGCTGCAGAATGCTGTGGTAGCAATGATGGTTAAGTGTGCCTTAAATTCTAAATAAATCACAGACATTGTCACCAGCAAAGCACCCCCACACCATCACACCTCCTCCTCCATGCTTCACGGTGGGAACCACACATACGGAGATCATCCGTTCACCTACTCTGCATCTCACAAAGACACGGCCGTTGGAACCAAAAATCTCCAATTTGGACTCATCAGAACAAAGGACAGATTTCCACCGCTCTAATGCTCGTGTTTCTTGGCCCAAGCAAGTCTCTTCTTATTATTGGTGTCCTTTAGTAGTGGTTTCTTTGCAGCAATTCAACCACAAAGGCCTGATTCACGTAGTCTTCTCTGAACAGTTGATGTTCAGATGTGTCTGTTACTTGAACTCTGTGAAGCATTTATTTGGGCTGCAATTTCTGAGACTGGTAACTCTAATGAACTTATCTTCTGCAGCAGAGGTAACTCTGGGTCTTCCTTTCCTGTGGCGGTCCTCATGAGAGCCAGTTTCATCATAGCGCTTGACTGTTTTTGAAAAGTTCTTGAAATGTTCCACATTTTAAGACCTTCATGTCTTAAAGTAATGATGGACTATTGTTTCTCTTTGCTTATTTGAGCTGTTCTTGCCATCATATGGACTTGGTCTTTTACCAAATAGAGCTATCTTCTGTATACCACCCCGACCTGGTCAAAACACAACTGATTGGCTCAAACGCATTAAGAAGGAAAGAAATTCCACAAGTTAACTTTTAACAAGGCACACATGTTAATTGAAATGCATAAAGCTGGTTGAGAGAATGCCAGGAGTGTGCAAAGCTGTTATCAAGGCAGGGTGGCTACTTTGGAGAATCTCAACTATGAAATATATTTTTATTTGCTTCACAATTTTGGTCACTACATGATTCCATGTGTGTTATTTCATAGTTTTGATGTCTTCACTATTATTCTACAATGTAGAAAATAGTACAAATAAAGAAAAACCCTTGAATGAGTAGGTGTGTCCAAACTTTTGACTGGTACTGTATACATAAGACAATCCGTGCAAATTTTGCAATAATACATATCTGTTCTCATACCATTAGACTCACTATGGACTTCAGGCCACTGATGTGTCTGCTTGTTCTCTCTCTGCAGGAGGTCTTTAAGATCCTGTTTGAAGTTAACCCTGCATATATCTGGAAGGAGATTCAGATCAACGTAACTGCAACCAGGTACAGTGGTGTCATGGTGTCACACGAAATCTAAAACAACAACAACAAATACATGAGCGATCAGAGGTATCGAAATGTCAACATTCTAATGCAGTGGCGTTCCCCTTACTACAGTGACAGTGATGAAGTGAACACAACCCTTTTTGACAACTCTGTGAAAATCTCCATCCCTGTGAAGTACGAGGCTGGACTTAGATTCACAGCGTGAGTACAGACAGCGCCTGCAACTCACACGGCACATTCTTATTTTCACAGATGAAAAAAAAAAAATGAATGAAAGTTTGACCATTTTTCCAAATCTTTCCATCTCCTTTCTCGTTCCTCCATCCCTCAGTGACAGGCACATGAAGGAGGACCACGTCATAGTGAAAGAGGGAGAGCAGCACCCCAGCGTCTTCAACGGCACCAGTGTGATAGGAGAAGAGGTCAAGATCAGCTACACGGTAAGACATGCAGCACCGGTCCAAAGTTTGGACACAACGTTTTTCTTTATCTTTACTAGGCCAAGAGTGTGCAAAGCTGTCACCAAGGCAAAGGGCGTCTACTTTGAAGAATCTCAAATCTCAAATATATTTTGATTCGTTTAACACTTTTTTTTTTGGTTACTACATGATTCCATGTGTGTTATTTCATAGTTCTGATGTCTTCACTATTATTCTACAATGTAGGAAATAGTCAAATTAAAGAAAATCCCTTGAATGCCTAAGTGTGTCCAAACTTTTGACTGGTACAGTACATACGTACAGTATCATCCCAGTCATACTCTAGTGAGTCATGGTTAGTCAGAGTCTAGTGAGAGACTACGTCCTGTTTAGATGTGGGCAAGTGGTGGGCCAGAAAGTAAGACATCTCTTACAAATATGTACCATGGTACTACTATTTACCTTGGTGTTACATCTATGTATCACTTATTACATTGGTACTGCATCATTTGTACCACGGTATAGATCTGAAACATGGAATTGTACCATGATTTTAGCTTTTAAGTGTGATGGTATTGCCTTGCACCTAAATAACACCATGGTATTGCTAAATTTTTTACAATGGTATAGATGTGGATGATGGAAATACCATGTTTCATACTAAAGTGAAACCTGGTTAGCCGGAGCGCCCTGAGTCGGGTGAGAGACTAAGACCAGGTTAGTCGGAGCGCCCTGAGTCTGGTGAGAGACTAAGACCAGGTTAGTCGGAGCGCCCTGAGTCTGGTGAGAGACTAAGACCAGGTTAGTCGGAGCGCCCTGACTCTGGTGAGAGACTAAGACCAGGTTAGCCGGAGCGCCCTGAGTCTGGTGAGAGACTAAGACCAGGTTAGTCGGAGCGCCCTGAGTCTGGTGAGAGACTAAGACCAGGTTAGTCGAAGCGTCCTGAGTCTGGTGAGAGACTAAGACCAGGTTAGCCGGAGCGCCCTGAGTCTGGTGAGAGACTAAGACCAGGTTAGCCGGAGCGCCCTGAGTCTGGTGAGAGACTAAGACCAGGTCAGTCGGAGCGCCCTGAGTCGGGTGAGAGACTAAGACCAGGTCAGTCGGAGCGCCCTGAGTCTGGTGAGAGACTAAGACCAGGTTAGCCGGAGCGCCCTGAGTCTGGTGAGAGACTAAGAACAGGTTAGTCGGAGCGCCCTGAGTCTGGTGAGAGACTAAGACCAGGTTAGTCGGAGCACCCTGAGTCTGGTGAGAGACAAAGACCAGGTCAGCCGGAGCGCCCTGAGTCTGGTGAGAGACTAAGACCAGGTTAGTCGAAGCGTCCTGAGTCTGGTGAGAGACTAAGACCAGGTTAGCCGGAGCGCCCTGAGTCTGGTGAGAGACTAAGACCAGGTTAGCCGGAGCGCCCTGAGTCTGGTGAGAGACTAAGACCAGGTCAGTCGGAGCGCCCTGAGTCGGGTGAGAGACTAAGACCAGGTTAGTCGGAGCGCCCTGAGTCTGGTGAGAGACTAAGACCAGGTTAGCCGGAGCGCCCTGAGTCTGGTGAGAGACTAAGACCAGGTTAAATATGGCCAAGTGGTGTGCCCAAAAGTAAGACACGTATTCTGAGTTGCCTCAGCTTTTGAAGAAACTAAAATGTGACTTAAATTGTGACTGAAAGACCTGTGACTTTACTGATTCTCTCTGACTAGGGTTTAATATTTTTCCAGAGAATTTAGCAATTTTCTTTCCCGAGAAAATTGCATGAAATTACTGGGCATCCCGGTATTCCTGTTCAAACCGGAAGTGCTACTTAAAAGCATAGCCTATTATCCCAGTGGAAAAAATCGAACATGATTGTACCACTGTAAATGGAGAAATATACACGTGAATATAACATTTTCTTTTTGTACTTGTTGCAATTGAATCAACTCAAAGTTCTCTCGAAGTCACCACACTATTTTGTTGAGGAAGTTTAGTTATAGGCTATGGCCATCCTTTTTGGAGCGACGATCTGTATAGCCAGTAGGCCTACTTGCTGTTTGCATGGTGTGGTCGCATGCAGCACTTTGGATTCATGCCGACTTTGTGCAAGTAAATAGGCTACAACAGCACACACACTCACAACCACACACTTGAGTGTTGAGGACTGATCATGCAGATATCAGAGCAGAGAAGACAGATTTAGACTTTACGTATCATTTAACAGCTCCATTTCACGTCACGCTGCTCATAGAAATCATTCATTATAATTGACCAGTTTCTCAACATTATTTATCCCCTGAAACGAGAATGAGTTTGGGTGGGGAAATCTGGGTGAACCCGTCTCCCGCTATTAAACCGTATCTCTAACCTCCAGATTAATAGGGATGTGGATATGGCGACTCCTCCTCTGAAGCTAAGGGTGAAGTACCCGTACCTCTCACCCAGAGAGAACATCCTGCTTTACCTGACTCACGTCACCTCCTCACAGGTAAGGTCTCTCTCTCTCTCCCTGTGGTACATGTGCTGTAACATAGAGGTAGACTTTCTATCTGTACTCTGCACAGGGTCCTCTGCCGGTCAACAGATAATCACACTGTGAAGTCAACCAGACTGCAGAATTTTAGTGGTGTGGATCAACTCGATCCAATGTGATGGATTGACTGATGATTGATTTGTTGACGGATCTTGTCTGTCTCCCACAGGATGTGACATGCCATGCCGGCCATCTGATTAACCCTTTAAAGATCAACCACAACAATGTCCACACTCTCAACCTTAAAAAAGAGACCCTCAGTGACTTCCTGGTGGTGAGTCAACAATGTGTGTGTGTGTGTGTGTGTGTGTGTGTGGGTGTGGGTGTGTGTGGGTGTGCGTGTGTCTCACAGTGTGTATCCTCTTCTTTGCAGGGCTGTAAGGACCACCCATGTAAGTCATTTGACTGCTCCATCCCCCACGTCAACAACAGCCAGGTCACTGTTACCTTCAGGGTGTGGAAGCCCACCTTTATCAAAGTGAGTTTTAATGGAGCGATCGATTGATTGAATGAAACATTGAATGATTGTGTTTTTTGACTGATTCCGATTCACTCATCTGATTCAATTCTTTGCTGAGCAGGCAGAGTTCACCAGTCTTCATATGATAGTTCATGCCACCCTGGAGAACCAGAACCCCGATCTCTTCATGTTGAGTACCGCTAATAGCGCCAGAGATGTGAGAGCAGTGACCTATACGTTTTCATGTGATGTCATTTGATGTGTTTGCTTGTTGTCTTTTGCTGGTTTTCTGGGCCATGTGACACTCTCGTTTCTATCTCAGGTGAAGATCCAGGTGTCTAAAGAGGCTTTGGGAGGTATACCGCTGTGGATCATTATAGTCAGTATCCTAATAGGACTTCTCATTCTGGCCCTGGTCATCTTCGCCCTATGGAAGGTACGTGGGAGTTCACAACCTTCTGTCCGCTTGTGTCAATCGGGAAGAGATAACATAGCACCGGCTTGCATTATAGAGAGGTTCAACGTGTGTGGCCGTGTATGCGACACACTTTCAAATCCATTCAACTTACAAATCAAACTTCAGACTTGGATTGAATTGTATTGTATTCCATGTTTTCTTCTTTGCTCCGTTTACCAGGCTGGATTTTTCAAAAGAAAATCCATGGAGGACATGGAGAAGGAGGACATGAAGAATTAACCCTTCCACCACCCTGTAGGTCTGTCTGTGCCCCACTGTCTTTAGGTGTGTTATCAGGTCAGTCAGAGGAGACACCGTAGGAAATACCACAACAACTCATTCACCTGAATGCCATCAGGTCAGAGGAAAAGCCAGAGTTTATCTATGGTTCTGCACCAACCCATTCACCTGAAAGTGATGTGGCTCATCTATATGAACAACATGGTCTACCAGTCTTAATAACAACTTGGTTCGGTTCAGTGGAAAGAGAAGCCTTGGGAAACATTGAACTTGTACACTGTGGTCTTCCGTCTATCCAACTTGGGTACCAAGACCTGGACCTTAAGGACCTAAGCTAGAAGAGACTTCAGAAGACCTAGATGTATGGCATCCTGACTCAGAACTGATCATATGATGCCACAACCTCATCCGCTTTATACAACAGAACAAAACATTCTCAGGTTTACTTATAACATCCCAACACCACTAAAAACACCCCAGACTATGGCATTAAACCAAACTTGCCCAAGTACATGTGAACTCTGGTGGGTTTGCACAGACAATCTGCGATGGGTTCGAATCCTGTGTCCTAGTTGTTTGATACTTTTAACGAAACACTGTCAATCTATGGTATATCATAAAACGTGTTATTAATTCTATTTTGGCACATTCCTCATCTTCTAAGCAGAATGTTTGCTTTTGACACACTGACATTTTCAAAATGTTCTTGTCTTACAAGCTCAATCTGTAAGTTCGATTTTTTTTTTGTATGTTTAACAAAAATGTTCCTCCGAGTAATAAAGAGGTGTATGTGTGTGTACCCACCAAAAGAATATATTCTGTATAAAAGAAGAGGAGGAATAGATGCTATCGACATAAATACTTTTATTAATCTTGTCACGACATGGGGGTAGAGAATTTACAGATTGCACATTTACAGTATTAGGAAAACATTTGATTGTGGTGTTAATGTAAGTGAATGTAACGCTTGTACATAAAGTTGTTTGCAATAATTCCTAGAATTGAAGATAAAATGGACATAAATGCAGCATGTACTGTATCAACAAGGCACTGCACTCTTAGGAAAAAAGGGTTCCAAAAGGGTGCTTTGCAGAGGGATAGGGTTTTTACCAAGAACCATTTTTGATCAGAAGAACCCTTTTCGGAAGACAAGGGTTATTTGTAAGGCAAAGGTTTCTACCTAGAACCTTTAACATGCTAAGAACCGTTTTTGGAAGAAAGGCAAGAAGTGTTGTACATATAGCCATATATAGTATTTCCCAGCATGCAGGGAGATTTTCATTTTTTTTTTTACTGTAATATCCCTGTTTTTGCATGTACATTGATTGGCTAATACATTTTATACCACACAGAGATAAATAACATAGCGTTTTCTAAACTAATCCAATCTGTTGGATTTATTGCACCCGTTACTTGGATGGTTGTTCCAGTTTAGATGATGGCAGTCATTCTGAATGTAGGTTGGGGCTGATTAATAATTCCACTTGTTGGCTATCCTAACTCTGGCTGGATTCCAATAGGAATTACACATCCCTTTGCAAGCCAGCATAATGTGACTTGCAGGCCTGATGTGGCCTGTAAACCAGGAGATTCCTATCACCACTGTGTTCCGGTATAACTAAAGAAATAAAGGCCTTATGATATATGTAATATATTGTCATAAATAATTAAAGGTGAAGGCAAATAAGGCTGGTGGAACCATTCATAAAGGGTACTAGGAAGAACCCTCCAAAGATGAAAGGATTCTTGGTAGAACCATTCATAGATGTTCTAGGAAGAACCTTTAGATGATAAAAATGGTTATTGGTAGAACCATATACAGGGGGTTCTTGGCAAAGGGTTCTACCCAGCACCAAAAGGGGTTCCCCTATGGGGACAAACTGAAGAACCTGTATGGTTCTACTTAGCACCTTTTTATCTAAGACTGTATATGTCAATATTAGAGAGAAAATAACTAATTTGCTCCAACGTTTCTCAGGTGCTACGTACTGTATATAGTATAATGAGTATGTTCAGCCTTAATAATATGGAGTATATGGAGCTTTGACATCATCTGAATTAGATAAAACAAACAAACATAGTATTTTAAAATAAAAATATTGGTATTATATTTTGATCAAAATCAAAATGTCCAACAAATGTGTATTGGAACCAGATTAATTTAGCATCCATTCGCTAAGGTTTTAGTTTTTTGGCTCCTCTTGATTTCTTTTCTGTCTTTTCTATTCTGGGAGATTGATTCGTGAGGTAGACTACAGTCACATACAGTAATCCAGAAAGCCTCTCAGTGGAGTGTAACTTGATTCCCGATGTCTTAATTTGACAGTAGCACCGAAAACAAAAAAGACATTTGTCATGAAGATGGTCAAAATCTGGAAACTAGGCGATTGACGGTCACATACCGGGGATGATATGACAGTCTATGATGGACCGGTAGAGGTTTGAAATCACCCTCACCATGTGACACTCGTGAATGTGAGTTGCACCCCCCCCCCCCCCCCCCTTTGATATTTATGCACCTTGGCTTATTCTCCTGAATCTATCTGCATTTTGTTTCCATATTTTGTATACGTTGTATTGTATATAAGAGACACTCATCAGCTCACTCATCACTTTTGAAAGCACAAGTGATAAAGATCAAATGTCTGTCAAATGTGTAAGATCATGTTAACACAGCGATCCTCCATCCTGTCCCCTCCTGGAGAACTTATTTGTCACAGCTCGGCAGTGACGGAGTCAGCCGATGAAGGTGTTGAAGAGTTGATTACAGAATGAGTTGAATCAGTACCCGTACTCTTGAACCCAGAACCAAATTTGCGTGTGCTGACCAGCATCTCGATTGGACATTTAATAACATTCATGTTAACAGTCTGTCTCAAGAGATTGTCGTGTCAGGTGTGACGGCGCTAAGGTTGGATAACAACCCGCATTACTTTGAGTCTCCAGGAGCAGGTTTGAGGATCACTGATCTATCGTCTCAGTCCACTTTAACGGAGGGAGGGAGGGGGGGGGGGGGGGGCTGAGACTGCATCTGACTGATATGGTCCAGTCATACACACTGCTGTGAAATGTCCACTTAATGCACTGGTTTGTCATACTGTATGTACTCTCATTAGCACAGATTTGAAATCATTTAGAAAGCATTGCACATGTTGTCAAGGATCTTATGCACAAAAAAAATAAAGCCTTGTTTTTTTAATGTTGGACATCAATGACCTAAGTCATGCCATAAGACTGAATTAGTATAATTGCAGGCCATAGCAGGTGAGTTAGTTGTGTGCGTGCATACGTGCATACGTGCATACGCGCTGCATGTTCGTGTGTATGTTTGCGTGAGTTATTGTTGTGTGCTAAAAAAGTCTACGTTTTCTCTCTGAAGGGCAGGCAGCAAGCCAGCTATTTTGTTGCAGACAGGTTGCTCATGCGTTTGGGATTACTGTACACATCAGTTAATCCTTTCAGCTCGATCTTGTTCACAGTCAGTGGGCAGTCCGGGCAATGCAGGCATACTGACCCCATTACACACACAGGATGGGCTTCATGGTTTCAGATTGAAAGGAAAGGGGCAAGGCAGCTTCCATTATGATTATGCTTGTGTGTTCTAGGTGTTTGTGTCTTATAAAGAACAATAACTACGGATGGACGGACGGACGGACGGACGGACGGACGGACAGACAGACAGACAGACGAACACCCACAGTTTGTGTTTTCATCCTCCAGGAATATATGACAATATTATTGTGAAACCTGCCACTTTACTGTAAATGCGGAGAGCTGTGGTTCTGTTTAATTTATCTCAGTCTCGGGTCAGGTATATAACACCACATCTGTGGTGTGAGACAGAGAGGGAGAGAGAAAGAGAGAGATAGAATCCTGACTACTGCTCTGCCTCGGGGCTCCAGTAGTACTGTTTACTATGTCTCTCATCCTCTTTGGATGTGAAGTGGGAAGACCAACAGTTTGTTCAATGAATAATATCTTAAACACATTGTAAACAACACCCGTATTATCTCAGAAGGGTAGCTCCAAGGGTACAGTATCAGTCACTGTCCTAAGATCAAACGTATGGGTCAGAATGTTACTGTAGTGCGGCTGGTATTGTCTCATGGTATGTCAGTTGCTGTAGAGGATCTGTAACGAACACACCCTGATACTCAGGTCCAAACAGGTTTGGAGAAACATGTTCAAATTTACTACCTGACCGAATAGTTGGAGACTTTTTGAGAGCGTGAGGAAACGGTGTATCATCTTTCATGGAGGTAACTATGAAGGACGGGGGTCATGGGCGGGGTGGGCTTGAGCAACAAATAGTCCAAGAGTTCCCTGTCAAACTTCTGTACCGTATTATCTGGAAACACAGAGCCCGCGGACATAATGTAAATCCCCTAAATCAGACAACTGCAATCATGATGATGACTCATTGGTAAATGTCCATATCTGTTTTGAAATACAAAAAGAGGGTGTATCACTAAGCGCTTGAATTGTGGCATGTACTGCATTACTACGTTGTATTGTCATGTGCACAAGTACAGTGAAATGCCTTTCATGCAAGCTCTTTCCCAACAATGCAGTAATCAGTATCAGTAGTACTATAAAGTAGTACCTCCACCAGAAGAAGAACATGAGAAAGTAAGCAAGCTGCATACCTCGGATATACCGGGTCAGTTCCAGGGTCCATGTTTACAAGGGATACTGGAGTGGGAGGGGTAGATATGTATAGTGGTAAGGAGACTAGGCATCAGGACAAATGATCAACAGAGTAGCAACAGTGTACATGATTGTGTGTGTGTGTGTGGAGTCAGTATGAATGTGTGTGCATGTTATATGTATGAGCAAAAGAAGTGTGTGTGTGTGTGTGTGCGCGTGTGAGAAAATGAGTGTGCACCGCTTGCCGTCCGGAAGCAGAGAGAACAGTCTAGAACAGTCTTGAACAATTCTCCGGGCCATTCTAACACACTGCCTGATGTAGAGGTCATGGATGGGATGGTGCTCGGCCCCAGTGATATACTGGGCTGTCCACAACACCCTCTGTAGCACCATGCGATTGAGGGAGGTGCAGTTGCCATACCAAGCAGTGATGCAGCCTGTCAAGATGCTCTCAATGGTGCAGCTGTTGAACTTTTTGAGGATTTTAGGGCCCATGCCAAATCTTTCCAACCGTCTGAGAGGGAAGAGGTGCTGTCATGCCTGCTTCACAACTATTTGTGAGTGTGTGGACCATTTTAAGTCCTTAGTGATTTGGACAGAGGAACTTGAAGCTCGCGACCCGCTCCACTGCAGCCCCGTCGATGCAGATTTTGGTATTTTATTCGGATCTCCATTAGCTGTTGCAAAGCAGCAGCTACTCTTCCTGGGGTCCACATAACATGAAACATGACATAATACAGAACATTAGTAGACAAGGACAGAACTACATCAATAAAACATTCACATGTCAATACATACACACAAACTATCTAGGTCAAATACGGGAGCGGTGTTGTGCCTTGAGGTGTTGCTTTATCAGTTTTGTTTATACAAGGTTTGCTGTTTGTTTGAGCAATATGAGATGGAACGGAGTTCCATGCAATAATGGCTCTTTATAATACTGTATGCTTCCTTGAATTTGTTCTGGATTTGGGGACTGTGAAAAGAACCCTGGTGGCATGTCTGGTGGGATAAGAGCTGTGTGTAAGTTGATTATGCAAACAATGTGTTTTTCTTTTTTTCTTTTTTCTTTTTTTTTTCTTTTTTAATTTTTATCCCATTTTCTCCCCAATTTTTCGTGGTATCCAATCGCTAGTAATTACTATCTTGTCTCATCGCTACAACTCCCGTAAGGTCTCGGGAGAGACAAAGGTCGAAAGCCATGCGTCCTCCGAAACACAACCCAACCAAGCCGCACTGCTTCTTAACACAGCCCGCCTCCAAACCAGAAGCCAGCCGCACCAATGTGTCGGAGGAAACACCGTGTACCTGGCCCCCTTGGTTAGCGCGCACTACGCCCGGCCCGCCACAGGAGTCGCTGGAGCGCGATGAGACAAGGATATCCCTACCGGCCAAACCCTCCCTAACCCGGACGACGCTATGCCAATTGTGCGTCGCCCCACGGACCTCCCGGTCGCGGCCGGCTGCGACAGAGCTTGGGCGCGAACCCAGAGACTCTGGTGGCGCAGTTAGCACTGCGATGCAGTGCCCTAGACCACTGCGCCACCCGGGAGGCCAACAGTGGGTTTTTCAACACATTAATGTTCCTTATAAAAAGAAGAAGTGATGCGGTCAGTCTCTCCTCAACTCTTAGCCAAGAGAGACTGGCATGCATAATACTTATATCAGCCCTTTGATTACAACGAAGAGCAAAACATGCCGCTCTGTTCTGGGCCAGCTGCAGCTTTAGTACGTCTTTCCTTGCAGCACTGGACCGCACGATTGGACAATAATCAAGATAAGACAAAACTAGAGCCTGCAGGACCTGCTTTTTTGGAGACAGACCTCTCCCCATCTTTACAACTATTGAATCAATACGTTTCGGGCCATGACAATTTACAATTTAAGGTAACGCCAAGTAATTTAGTCTCGTCAACTTGTTCAACAGCCACACCGTTCATTACCAGATGCAGCTGAGGTCTAGAACTTTGGGAATGGATGGGGGCGTGCTTACCCCCCTGTTTCCTGTAGTCCACGATCAACTCCTTGGTCTTCCTGACATTGAGGGATAGGCTGTTGTCCTACGTCAGCCTACGTACAGTATACAGCAGGTAGTTATCTTGAATGGACGATCTTATAAGGAGTCTAAAGCAGATAAAGCACTTCCTGCCTGTATAGAATGGTTCCAGAGAACTTCACACACAGTTACCACACGTACCTCACCACATCCCACAGTGTGACTGTTGTAGGTGCAGTGTTATATTAGTCATCACGCGAGATGTGTCTTTGTTAGTAAACTTCATGGCGAGTAACTAAGAAAATAAAGACTCAACCACAGTCGACAAAATTAGAACGGGGTTTTGTGAAAGAAAATCCAATATTGCTTCATTTTATCCACTGTTTAGAAAATGTGAAAGAAATGTTGCTTAGGGCCCCCAAAAGGCTAGTGCCGGCCCTAATTCATTGGTGCCGTTTCACTCAGACAAGTTATATTAAAATGGGCTTGTTCATGTTGGTGTCGTTCTCTCCACATAAAAGCGTAGTCCTCATGCTACTCTTTGAAATGTCAGTACCCTCGTTGTCTCTGCCGTCCCGATCAGGGCGTTACTAGTTACCACAGCCACAAAGTCATAACTATGGCTAAACCCCGCCTATTTCCAAAATGTATCTTCTAAAAAAAAATCTGATGTTAAACCTAACCTTAACCACACTGCTAACCTTGTGCCTAACCACAACCTTATATTAAGACCAAAAAGCTTATTTCCCCCATACATTTTTATGATATCCCTTTTTACTTTGTGGCTGTGGTAACTAGTGACAACCGACCCGAGCGCCCCGTTCTGAACTTCAACAACGGTGAGAGGTCTGCTGAAGTTAAAACTGCACGGGGACCGAAGAGGCGCCCGCTTTCATCACCTAGTTTTTTCTCATTCTTGGAACGATGGAGTTCAATCCAAAGAGGACTGTTTTGACGTTGCTTTTGATCCAGTGTAAGTACTTTTGCACTTCTATGGACTTAGATTAAGATTAGAAAACGTTATTTTGCTATACGTGTCAAGTGCCAGAGATATTCCAGTGCAATACAGGCTACTGATGCAAGTGTATCAACGCTATGATTACGCCAGTTGGCTATCTATGGAAAGTATACAAATGTTTCTCATGGCTCCCCTGAGATACCTGGGCACAAGATAACGTTGCTTCAATCTCTCAGTGACATTCCTTTGAAAACGTGTCAGTACAGATGAGGCTGGAGGGGTACCAAAATATTTAAGATATTATGGATATCAGGAATTGAACACTTTATTTGGAGTGCGGTGTATTGTGATTTTAGGACTAGTTATCCGCTAGATTTAGAAAGAGAGTTTTTTCTGCAGTTGAACAGTCAAGAGTGTTGAGAAAGCAGCACTATTGCAGGTTAAACCAGGCTCTATTGCATTTCCATGTGTTCTCAGGTGAGAGCTGGTTTGGTAACCCGGAGAGATATTCTGTTGCCTGAAGCGATGAAAATTATTGTCAGCCAGGCATGCTCATACACTACATCATCAACATCTGCTCGTTGAACATCTCGTTCCAAAATCATGTGTTAATATGGAGTCGGTCCCCCCTTTTTGCCGCTATAACAGCCTCCACTCTTCTGGGAAGGCTTTCGACTAGATGTTGGAACATTGCTGCGGCGACTTGCTTTCCATTCAGCCACGAGCATTAATGAGGTCGGACACTGATGTTGGGCGGTGAGGCCTGGCGCGCAGTTGGCGTTCCAATTCATCCCAAAGGTGTTCCATGGGGTTGAGGTCAGGGCTCTGTGCAGACCAGTCAAGTTCTTCCACGCCGATCTCAACAAACCATTTCTGTATGGACCTCGCTTTGTGCCCGAGGCCACTGTCATGCTGAAACAGGAAAGTGCCTTCCCCAAACTGTTGCTACAGAACTAAGGGGCCTCACTGGAACTAAGGGACCAACCCATGAAAACCAGCCCCAGACCATTATTCATCCTCCACCAATTTTTACAGTTGATAATACGCATTTGGGCAGGTAGCGTTCTCCTGGCATCCACCAAACCCAGATTCTTTCGTCGGACTGCCAGATTATGAAGCGGGATTCATCACGCCAGAAAAACCGTTTCCACTGCTCCAGAGTCCAATGGCGGTGAGCTTTACACCACTCCAGCCGACACTTGGCATTGCGCATGGTGATCTTAGGCTTGTGTGTGGCTGCTCGGCCATGGAAACCCATTTCATGAAGCTCCCAACAAACAGTTATTGTGCTGCCGTTGCTTCCAGAGGCAGTTTGGAACTCGGTAATGAGTGTTGCATCCAATGACAGATGATTTTTACGCACTATGCCCTTTCAGCATTCTGCGGTCCCGTTCTGTGAGCTTGTGTGGCCTACCACTTTGCGCCTGAGCTGTTGTTGCTCCTAGACGTTTCCACTTCACAATAACAGCACCTACAGTTGACCGGGGCAGCTCTAGCAGGGCAGAAATTTGACAAACTGACTTGTTGGAAAGGTGGCATCCTATGACGGTGCCACGTTGAAAGTCACTTCAATAAGGCCATTCTACTGCCAATGTTTGTCTTTGGAGATTGCATGGCTGTGTGCTTGATTTTATATACCTGTCAAGAAGGGGTGTGGCTCAAATAGCTGAATCCACTTATTTGAAGGGATGTCCACATACTTTTGTATATTTAGTGTATCCTCATGATGAGGTTACAATGAGCTGTGCGAAGGAGGAGGACACACCGACTTCTCTGACGGAGGTGTGTAGAAGAGCTGCAACAACATTCTAAAAGCCACCTTCTTCATTCTTTCGACTCTTGCCTGAAGAGTTTCAAAGTATAGTTAGGCAACTATATATTAATGTATGGCATGGTTCCTCCCTGTTTTTCCCCAGAGAGATGCTGACTGCAGTTCTCACCGCCCAAAACAAGCCATGTTTGCTATCATGTCATACAGCTGTTTGAAATGTTAGAGATGGTGAAAAGACAGCATCGATTGGTTCAGGGACTACAGATTTTACTGACCACCTGACGTGACCAGGATGATCTCTAGTTTTAGCCTATCTTGATCAGAGGTTGACCGATTATGATTTTTCAATGCCGATACCGATTATTGGAGGACCCAAAAAAGCCAATACCGATTAATCGGACAATTTTTTATATATATTTGTAATAATGACAATTACAACAATACTGAATGAACAATGAACCCTTTTATTTTAACTTAATATAATACATAAATAAAATATATTTAGTCTCAAATAAATAATGGAACATGTTCAATTTGATTTAAATAATGCAAAAACACAGTGTTGGAGAAGAAAGTAAAAGTGCAATATGTGCCATGTAAAAAAGCTAACATTTCAGAACATGAGAACATGTGAAAGCTGGTGGTTCAATAATCCCAGTTCTTCAATATTCCCAGTTAAGAAGTTTTAGGTTGTAGTTATTATAGGAATTATGACGCGTCGACTATTTCTCTCTCTACCATTTGTATTTCATATACCTTTGACTATTGGATGTTCTTATAGGCACTTAGTATTGCCAGCCTAATCACGGGAGTTTATAAGGCTTGAAGTCATAAACAGCGCTGTGTATCAAGCATTGCTAAGAGCTGCTGGCAAAGTGCTGTTTGAATGAATGCTTACGAGCCTGCTGCTGCCTACCACCGCTCAGTCAGACTGCTCTATCAAATATCAAATCATAGACTTAATTATAATAAACACGCAGAAATACGAGCCTTTGGTCATTAATATGGTCAAATCCGGAAACTATAATTTAGAAAACAAAACGTTTATTCTTTCAGTGAAATACGGAACCATTCCTTATTTTGTTGATCGGGTGGCAACCCTAAGTCTAAATATTGCTGTTACATTGCACAACCTTCAATGTTATGTCATAATTATGTACAATTCTGACAAATTAATTACGGTCTTTGTTAGGAAGAAACACAGTTCGTAACGAGCCAGGCGGCCAAAACTGTTGCATATACCCTGACTCTGCTTGCACTGAACGCAAGAGAAGTGACACAATTTCCCTAGTTAATATTGCCTGCTAACATGCATTTATTTTAACTAAATATGCAGGTTTAAAAATATATACTTCTGTGTATTGATTTTAAGAAAGGCATTGATGTTTATGGTTAGGTACATTTGTGCAAAGAATGTGCTTTTTTCGCGAATGCGCTTTTGTTAAATCATCACCCGTTTGGCGAAGTTGAATTGGGCTGTGATTCGATGATAAATTAACAGGCACCGCCTTGATTATATGCAACGCAGGACAAGCTAGTTAACCTAGTAATATCATCAACCATGTATAGTTAACTAGTGATTATGTGAAGATTGATTGTTTTTTATAAGATAAGTTTAATGCTAGCTAGCAACTTACCTTGGCTCATTGCAGCCACAAGGTCCTTTTGACGCTGCACTCGCGTAAAAGATGGTGAGCCTGCCACGCAGTTTCCTCATGGGTTGTAATGTAATCGGCCATAATTGGCGTCCAAAAAGGCAGATTACCGATTGTTATGAAAACTTGAAATCGGCCATGCCGATTAATCGGTCGAACTCTAATCTTGATTATTGTCCAGTCATATGGTCAAGTGCTACAAAGAAAGACCAAGTTAAGATGCAGCTGGCCAAGAACAGAGCAGCACGTCTTGATCTTCAATGTAATCAGAGGGCTAATATTAATACTGTCCATGTCAGTCTCTGTTGGCGAGTTGAGAAAAGACTGACTACGTCACTTCTTGCTTTTATAAGAAACATTAATGTGTTCAAATTCCAAATGTTTTGCATAGTCAACTTACACAGAGCACTGACACACACACTTACCCCACCAGACATGCCACCAGGGGTCTTTTCACAGTCCCCAGGTTCAGAACAAATTCAAGGAAACGTACAGTATTATACAGAACCATGAGTGCATGGAACTCCCTTCCATCTTATATACTGTAGCGCAAGTGAACAGCAAACCTGGTTTCAAAAAACAAATAAAGCAACACCTCACGGCACAACGCCTCTCCCTCATGTGACCTACTTGTTGTGTGTATGTACTGACATGTATGTGGAACTGATAGATGCACACACACACTACATGTTCATCTGTTTCAATGTATGCAAATTGTAAAGTATTTTGTCTATAATGTCTTTCTCGTTATATGTCGAACCCCAGTAAGACTAGCTGTTGCCATTGGCGTCGGCTAATGGGGATCCTAATAAATCGAAACAAATCAAATAAACTCCCAATAGACATGGATTCACCAGAGCCCTCCGCTGCCCAGCCACTGTCCAATGAGATGCTCAGTCAGTCACAGAGCAGGGATCTAAAGTGGGTTATCCAGCTTGCTGCACACAATGCACCCAGCCGACTGGAACCACATTGGGACAGAATCAGCAAGGTTTACACAGGGCCAGTGGGGACTCTCTCTGTATCTCTCTCTCTCTCTTTCTTTCTCACACACACTCTCTCTCTCTCTCTCTCTTTCTTTCTCACACACTCTCTCTCTCTTTCTTTCTCACACATTCTCTCTCTCTCTCTCTCTTTCTTTCTCACACTCTCTCTCTCTCTCTCTCTCTCTCTCTCTCTCTCTTTCTTTCTCACACACACTCTCTCTCTCTCTTTCTTTCTCACACTCTCTCTCTCTCTCTCTCTCTTTCTTTCTCCCACACTCTCTCTCTATCTTTCTTTCTCACTCTCTCTCTCTCACTCTCTCTCTCTCTCTCTCTCTCTCTCTCTCTCTCTCTCTCTCTCTCTCTCTCTCTCTCTGCCTGTTAGTCGGTCGGTCTGTGTATACGTGCACAGTACCAGTCAAAAGTTTGGACACACCTACTCATTCCAGAGTTCTTTCTTTACTTCTACAATGTTCTACATTGTAGAATAACAGTGAAGACATCAAAACGATGAAATAACACAGATGGAAATCATGTAGTAACCAAAAAAGATCCATCAGTGTGACCACAACTGGCGCGTGTGATTAATGAGATGATCTTCACCTCCTCACATCCTGTTCTAAGATATCTGCCCGCCACTTGCTAACAGGTAGATTAAACTCAAGGGTTGCATCCAAAATGTCATCCTATTTCCTATGTGGTGCACTACTTTTGACCAGGGCCCATAGGGAATACCCATAGGGAATAGCCTGGTCTAAAGTACTGCACTACACAGGGAATATGGTGTCATTTGGAGCCTTTGGCCCTCTCACAGCCCTGTTTTAGTGTTTGGATGTGATGTGACTCATTACTGAACCATGATAACACTTAAGTAACTATACTATCATATCTTAGCTGTCTAGTAGTATGGAGCAAAATGCTGCAATTACGGAACTGAAGGGTAAAGTTCACCTGGCCTGTGTTAGGTTAGGCCTTGTATGGTATGTGAACTTAACCTGATTGTGGTTTCACCACCCTACTAAGCAAATTCTCTTTGTTTTTCTGCAGCATAAAATGCCCAGACCCCTCGGTTGGAATAAAGTTTATAAAAGCGCTTCATGGTGGCTCACACAGCATATGTAAAAAGTAGCATTCAATCACATTCTTTGTCACTGTCTCCAAGTAAGAAAAATGTATTCTTGGGAAATGCTCAATTCTAACCCATTCATTCTTTCCGTGCTCGTCAATTGCTAACATTTAGGTGTTAGTCATTTAGCAGACGCTCTTATCCAGAGCAACAACTGTCATGGTGAGTAAAACCTTTCCTCAATAAAGCAGCGATCAGCCAAGTCAGTGCTGGTAAGACAAGTGTAGTGCAAGAAAGGCAAGGGTGTTAGTTAAAAAAATATGTTTCTATTCTTACTCAGTGTCTCTCTGTTCAGTGTAGGCTCTGTTATAGACCTCATGGATGGTGACGTGACTGTTGTTTGGTCGTCCTGAAAGGCCTTGCTAGTGGTTTGATATCAGTCACACTCATCTCAATAGGCCCCTCGCTACTGTGTGTCGTCTATAAGCAGCCACTGCACTGACATGTCTGAAACCTTAGACCAGTAATCTGTACATATTGTCATGCTTCGACTTGTCCAGATTGGTGATCACACACAGCCAGATCCCTGTCTCGAGTTGAATCCATCTTCAGTGCCTTTGGGGAAATGTAAGGCCGTTGAAATTCTTACCTTGCTCTTACAATAGAACAATGAGGGTACTTTGGGCTGCTGTATGTATGAATTGTGATTAAATACTAGCAAGGTCGTCTAAACACAGAGTTGAGTATTATTATCATTGTCGTTATATTTTGACCTTCAGCTCACATGGTGGAAAAAGACTTTCTTTATGTTTCACTGTGAATGCCTTAGGTGTCATGCCTTGATGGATGTGTTTGAATGTCTCTGACATCTTTACTATCGCAAGACCCGACACTGCATAGTACTGCATTGTTGTTGGTGTTAGGAATTTGTTGTTATTCCTGGTACAACCGTAGTATCCTGGGAACAAGGATAACACACACACACACACACACTTACATGCCCACACACACACATAAAAGATAAGCACTTCATAGCCCCATATCACAGACGAAGAAGGTGTGGTGTTTTTTTGTCATTCAATTCATCTCCCCGTCTTACACAACCCTGAACCTCGCTGCCGCAGCATATTTGTGGTGGAGGAGAGTGTTATTTACGATAGCAGTGTGATCTCTTCCTCTCTCTCTTTCTCTCTCCCTCTCTCCCTCTCTCCCTCTGCAGGTTGGAGAATCCCCCGATCCCTATCCTTTAATGTGGGGACGGCAGGAGCCAAGGTATTCTCTGGACCTGCCCTAGAGGAGTTTGGATACACTGTGAAACAGTTCCGAAATCACCAAGGGAAATGGTGAGACTAGACTACTGAGTCATGCACAGGCCGCCGTACAGAAGCAGTACAGAGTGGTAGAAAGGGTCACGTTCTGACATGGTCAGAGCAGCATCTCAGCACAGTCACAGACGCACACGTGTACTACGCTGGGCTTATGTGCAGTTACGACAGTAGTACTGTGTCCAATCACTCTCACACACAGTATAGAGGCCAGGAGAGCTAACACAGGCCCTAGCTTCGTTTGGGTCTGAGAGATCCAGAACTGTGGTGTAGCTGCTGGATTTGGAACCCATGCTGTGAGCATCCGTTTTCTCAAGCTAATGCTGTTCCTGTTCTTACAGTAGGTCACATGACCCTCAGCAGGGTTGGCAACGGAGCAAGATCCAGGCACTTCAAACAGTATACTGGCACATACATACACGCACGCACACACACACACACACACACACATGCCCACACACTCACATTATAGAGTAATACTGCTGATCACCACAGAGCAGACATCACAGACAGGGTTCTTGGGTTCACGTCTCGCTCGCACACACACACTTCCTGTAGTCCGTAGTGCCGTCTGTCTGCATCCGGGAGATCTCAGAGGAGACATGTTCCTTTTGAATACATCTCTCCAGGGACCTAACTGCCTTCCTTTCATTCCCGTCATAAACAAACATGGAGACTGAGCCTGGGTTAACCTATGGCATGTTATCTATGTGTGGATGGAAACATTGGTAATAAAGGAAAGGGCCCTGAAGATGCTGTTATGTCTCCACAAGACTAGATAAACATTTAACTTGAGGTTTGAGGGAGGGAAATGATTGAGAAACACAAATAAGTAGATGTCCACCACTTAGGATGATGGTGGGTTGTATAATTGTGTCAATGACTTAAGTGGACTTCAATTGAATGTGGTTTTGACTAACCTCGTCCCCGGACTGACTCAACAGGAAGAGAGCTGGCTGGTGGACGAGACTAGGTTTTGACAAAATGACAGTGGAAAGAGGTTTACGGTTTCGTCATTTGTAATCTTGACAGTTACCCCATTTGAAATTAGAGGCATAAAGGCCTCTTAACCCCAGAGAAAAGAGGTGCCTTGTTGCATTGAAAGCCAGAGTGTATGACATCACAGAGATGGCCAGGTGAAAGTTCACTCACTTTGTCTAATTGGCTGCCTCCTGTCTCGGAATGTGGGCTTTGGCTCTAACACAAAGTCAATGGGAGAGTTTTGGGAGTTTTGGGATATTCAGAGAAACCACACCGAAACATGAATGCCAACCATTGGCAAGCGTGTACCAAGTTCATAATGTTTCTTTAGTTGTCATCCATCACCATGGGAAAAGGCGTCGAAGTCACAAATTAAAAGAGACTAATGGTTGTTGACTTTCATAAACCAGACAATGGGTACAACAACAAAACACTCTAAACCAAATACACCGCTTACCACTATTACGGCAAAATGAGGCCGTTTAAAACCACTGGAATAGTGGTAAACTTGCCTGGTAGCGGAGCCAAGTGTATCTTGTCCCGACACGCAGTGAGGGCTTTGGCTCTAACACAAAGTCAGTGGGGGCGTTTGGGGATATTCAGAGAAACCACACCGAAACACGAATGCCAACCATCGGCAAACATGTACCAAGTTCATAATGGAACTGAAATGTTTCTTCAGCTGTAACCAGTGGAATACAAGTTTATATCTGTGGTTTAGAAACGAGCATGGCGAGGAAGTGCTGTTATGTGACGAGCATATTCTCCTGCATACTACTGATAGCAGAGGTCATGCTTTGGGCTTCTATTCTGTCTTTATTAGGTTTAATATCACACCAACACACTGTGTCCTGGCCAAAAAGATATACAGTCATGACTGAAATTATAGGCACCCTTTTGATAAATATGAGCAAAAAAAGACTGGCTTTCATAAACCAGACAATGGGTACAACAACAAAAAACTCTAAACCAAATACACCGCTTACCACTATTACGGCAAAATGAGGCCGTTTAAAACCACTGGAACAGTGGTAAACTTGCCTGGTCGCTGACCCAAGTGTATCTTGTCCCGACGCGCAGTGAGAAAGATGGTTTCTTTCACTGCATGGGAGGCAAAGACAAGATCAAGGGCCACATCTCCAAATCTTCAATTAGAAGCCACCTTCAGGCCAATAGGCTATTTGGAAGGGTTGCCATAAAATACGCCTTTATTGAAAGCAACCCACAAATGTAAATGTTTGGAGTTTGCTACACGTCATTGGCACTTGGATTTGCACCGGGTGCTATGGTCAGATAAGACGAAAATAGAGCTCTTCATATATGCACACCAGTGGTGGGTTTGGCCTCGAATGAAGGATGCATAAGCAGAAAATAACCCCATACCTACTGTAAAATATGGTGGTGGATCTTTGATGTTATGGGCCTATTTTGCTTCCACTGGTCCTGGGGCCCTTGTTAAGGTCAACGACATCATGAAATATACAGAGTACAAGGACATTCATCGGGTTGCCTCTGCCAGGAGGCTGAAACTTGGCTGCAAGTGGTTCTTCCAACACACATTGAAATCTTCAAAGAAATGGTTAATTGGCCACAGAAATCAGCATTTTGTAATTGCCATCTCTGTCTCCGGACTCGGACCCCATTGAAAACCTGTGGTTTGAATTGAAGAGGGCAGTTCATAAGCGTAGACCGAAGGATATCAAGGATCTGGAAAGATTCTGTATGGAGGAATCAAACATTACGGAAAAAGGCTAAGTGGAATTATCCTCGCAAGGGGAGACTCCACAAAGTATTGAAAACAGGGTCGCCGATCATTTTTAGATCATTTTTTTATTACTTGTTTAATAAAATATTTACAATTTAAATGTTTTTGGAGCATGCAGTATTTAAGCAATAAGGCACTAGAAACCAGGATAATTGTGTGTTATCTCCCGACTAAAACCTGTTATTATCACACGATAATGCCTGGGTTCGAGGGCCTTATTGCTTTTATAAAATGGTTGCCAACATATTTAAAAAAAATAAAAAAAATAAATAAAGATTAATGACATTAAAAACATTATTAAAATGTTATTTTAATGAGTAAATTTGTTTTATTTCACCCTTCCACCAGATAATATAGTCCCGGCGGAAAATCCAGTTGTTAGTTCTGAGGTTCTGAAGTTGGTAACCAAACAGGCTGGTCGTTAGTTCTATTCTCATGTTTTGACCCAGTCGGTCATTCTGTTCATTCCACGTTACTATGCTAAACAAATCATTGGCAGGTAGCTAGCTATAATAGAGGATCGATGATTACAAGCTATTGCCCATAGCTTATACCATCTACTGCATCTTGCCTGTGCCGGCCATAGCTCATCCATATATTTATATGTACATTTTCTTATTCATTCCTTTACACTTGTGTGTATAAGGTAGTTGTTGTGAAATTGTTAGATTACTTGTTAGATATTACTGCACGGTTGGAACTAGAAGCACAAGCATTTCGCTACACTCGCATTAACATCTGCTAACCATGCGTATGTGATCAATACAATTTGATTCGATTTGATTTGAGGCATTACACATGGAATGCGGAGATTGTGGTGCTGTAACTATCAACCAATCAGCATCCATTATCCAAACGACCCGTTTTATAAAGCTCAGTAATTATGTCATTTATTTTACACTGTCTTTTTTGCTCTCCTTTATCAAGGGTACCGATAATTTCAGTCATGACTGAAGATTCAAAGCCAGCAGAATATTAAATTGTTTACAGATCAACTGCTGAGTGGTCTCTCTGTTCACGCTGTAGTCGGCAGCAGCTAGCCTAGTGGTTAGAGCGTTGGGCCAGTAACCGAAAGGTTGCTAGATCGAATCCCCGAGCTGACAAGATACAAATCTGTCATTCTGCCCCTGAACAAGGCAGTTAACCCACTCTTCCTAGGCCGTCATTGTAAATAAGAATTTGTTCTCAACTGACTTGCCTAATTAAATAAAGGTTACAGAAAATAGAAGTAGTCTAGCAAGGTGGGGCTTTCCTCAGTGATGTGGGCTTGGCTTTTCTATGGTGTTAGGTCATCAAGAAAGGATAATGAGTGTGACTGGTCTGATGTCACGCTGTGTAATATAGTGGCCGTGTGTGTCCTGACTGATTGACTCACATGGCAGTAACACCATGGATCCCGAGGCCCCTGAGCCACCAACAGCACTGGCTCTGATCATTATGTCTCTCTCATGCAACAGGCAGAGTCTGAAAACATCCTTTCACTGTACTTTGCCCTTCAGGGTTAACATTTCAGTGATACCCATCTCGGATCCGGGAACGTCCTCATCAAAAAAGCTGACTAGCATAGCCTAGACTAACGGGACAGGGATATCATATAATATCATTTTCATGAAATCACAAGTCCAATACAGCAAATGGAAGATAAACATCTTGTGAATCCAGCCATCATTTCCGATTTTTTAAATGTTTTACAGCGAAAACACAATATGTATTTCTAGTACAAAAAAAAAGTATGGATGTATGTACTTGTAAGTCGCTCTGGATAAGAGCGTCTGCTAAATGACTTAAATGTAAATGTATTAGCTAACCACAATAGCCAAAGACTCAACCGCATATTTTCACCATGTTTCTACCGCATAGGAAGCTATCACAAAACCAACCAAATAGAGATATAATTAGTCACTAACCAAGAAACAACTTCCTCAGATGACAGTCTTATAACATGTTATACAATAAATTTATGTTTTGTTCGAAAATGTGCGTATTTGAGGTATAAATCATAGTTTTACATTGCAGCTACCATCAAAAATATCACCAAAGCAGCCAGAATAATTACAGAGAGCAACGTGAAATACCTAAATACTCATCATAAAACATTTATGAAAAATACATGGTGTACAGCAAATGAAAGATAAACATCTTGTGAATCCAGCCAATATTTCAGATTTTTTAAGTGTTTTACAGCGAAAACACAATATAGCATTATATTAGCTTACCACAATAGCCAAACACACAACCGCATTTATTCACCGCATAGATAGCATTCGCAAAAACCAGCAAAAGATCTAAAATGAATCACTAACCTTGAAAAACTTCATCAGATGACAGTCTGATAACATCAGGTTATACAATACACTTATGTTTTGTTCGAAAATGTGCATATTTAGAGCTGCAAACCGTGGTTATACATTGTGAAAATGTAGCAACATTTCCCCAGAATGTCAAGAGCTATTTTGGACACTCACCTAATCTGACCATAGAACTTATCATAAACTTTACTAAAAAATACATGTTGTATAGCAAATGAAAGATACACTAGTTCTTAATGCAACCACCGTGTTAGATTTTTAAAAATAACTTTACCTTAACAAACAGCTTGCGTTATTGCGAGACAGCGCCCGCCAAAACGGCGGAGAATAGAAATAACATTTTCCACAGAAATACAAAATAACATCATAAATTGTTCTTACTTTTGCTGAGCTTCCATCAGAATCTTGTACAAGGAGTCCTATTTCCAGAATAAATCGTTGTTTGGTTTTAGAATGTCCTTTTCTCCTGTCGAATTCGCGCCACAATGCTAGCCAATGTTGATGACGTTCCCAGTTTCTCTCGACGCAAAGGACGGAAAACTCCAAAAGTCCCAATAAACGTTGAATAATCTGATAAAACTCGGTTGAAAAAACATACTTTACGATGTTATTATCACATGTATCAAATAAAATCAGAGCCGGAGATATTAGCCGTGTATACCGAACGCTTATCAGAAGACAATATGGAGGTGCTTCGCGCGCCTAGGTAGAGAAAGGAAATTCCTGACTTGCCACTCCAAAAGCTCTTCTTCGACCTCAGATCAAGCTAGACACCCCATTCCACCTTCCCCTGCCTGTTGACATCTAGTGGAAGGCGTATGAAGTGCATGCACCTTCCACACCTGTAGATAATGGAAAAACTCTGTAACTGTCATTGTCTTGTTGTGAATGTGTGTACTGTATCCAAATATGGGTACATGTACAGTCTATGGTGTACAAGGACAGTAACATCAGTGTATTCCCGAACAATGGTATATAAGCTACCAATGATTGTGTGTAATTTAGACATACATGCCATTGTAATTATTATGTAATCCGTATACACGTCTGTCTGTCTGTCTGCCTGCTTGTCTGTGTGCATGCATGGGTGTGTGTTCCCCCAGGTTGCTGGTTGGTTCTCCCTGGAGTGGATACAACCAGGACAGGAAAGGAGACATCTACAAGTGTGAGATCAGAGGGGCCAGTTCAGGCTGCCAGAGACTCAACCTGCAGAGTAAGACATACTTCATACTCTTCATATTGTAGATACTTTATACTCAACCTGGAGAGTAAGACATACTTCATACATACTTCATACTCAACCTAACGAGTAAGACATACTTCATACTCTTCATATTGTATATACTTTATACTCAACCTAAAGAGTAAGACATACTTCATACATACTTCATACTCAACCTAACGAGTAAGACATACGTTGTACTCTTCATACATACTTCATACTCAACCTACAGAGTAAGACATACTTCATACATACTTCATACTTAACCTAAAGAGTAAGACATACTTCATACATACTTCATACTCAACCTACAGAGTAAGACATACTTCATACTCAACCTACAGAGTAAGACATACTTTGTACTCTTCATACATACTTCATACTCAACCTGCAGAATAAGACATTTATACGTTTCATATGACATTCAAACAGCTCCAGCTATTCATTAGCCTGGTCCCAGATCTGTTTGTGCTCCTGCCAACTCCATTGCTCTTATTGTCAAACCAAACATGGAATTGGCATTACATTCCATAAAGAGTTGGCAAGGGAGCAGAAACAGGCTAGCACCCGGGCTTGCTATTCCTTCTCCCCTTCTGTATTTCTATAAACTCCTGCCCTTTTTTAGCAGTCGTTGTATCGCCTAGCGTTAGCTTGTGATTCACCACAATATTCCATTTAAATCCCATTTGAATCCGGTCAAATCTGTCTGAAAGTCAGAGTGATGGCCACGGTGGTTAGACAATTAATTGTGTTCTTCGGGGGGGTTGCAAGATCTCATTGTGTGTTTTCATGAATGTTAAGCACTGTAATTGCACCATGAGAATGTATTCGTTACTGAATACAAGGACCCCTGTAACAACATATTTTATCTCTCCTATATTTCAGACTCAGTCAGCATATCAACAGTGAAGAACATCAATGTCAACATGAGTCTGGGGCTAACCCTCACCCACACAGCTACAGAAGATAAATTCATGGTAAACAGTTTTTATACACCACTACATCTGTATAGAAGGTCTAGCTATTCTAACCCTAATCCTCACCCGCACAGCTACACAAGATACATTCATGGTTAACAGGTTTGGAATCATTACATCTGAGTCTTTACAGCCACACAAGAACGATTCTTCATGATCAACAGCTTTAACATCACTGCAGCTGGAGAGTTCATATAAGATCGTATCAGTCAATCAATCCCAAATGTTTAGGGACTTGGGATTGATAGCCTAAAAGGAATGTTGTTTTGGATGTTTTACCTTATATCTTGTGTGTTGTCTTCTTCTCCTGGTAGACATGTGGACCTCTGTGGGCTCAGAAGTGTGGCAGTCAGTATTATTACCCAGGGATCTGTACAGAGGTTAACCCTCTCTTCAAGCCCCTGTCTTCATTCTCGCCTGCCCTTCAAAGTAAGAGTCCTTCGTCATTTGAAATATCCTTAGCATACGAGTCATGTATTGTTTTCCCCATTGATTCAAAGTATAAATTAAAGCTAGAATCCTTATTTGAAACAATAACAAAGCCCCCTCCCCGCCCCTGTTTTGCTAAAAAGCTATGGGATGGGGCTAGAGAAAGGTAACCACTCTCAAATTCCTAGAAAGAGCTATGGATGACCTCCCGGGTGGGGCAGTGGTCTAGGGCACTGCATCGCAGTGCTAGCTATGCCACCAGAGTCTCTGTGTTCGCGCCCAGGCTGGGCTGGGTTCGCGCTCAGGCTCTGTTGCACCCGGCCGCAACCGGGAGGTCCGTGGGGCGACGCACAATTGGCATAGCGTCATCCGGGTTAGGGAGGGTTTGCCCGGTAGGGATATCCTTGTCTCAGTATGTAAAATGTAATAAAATGTATGCACTCTACTGTAAGTCGCTCTGGATAAGAGCGTCTACTAAAATGTAAATGTATGTACATTTGCAACCACATTTTGAGGCTATATATTGTTTATTTGCATTTATGTTGTGTACAAAAGTACACATTGCCGTAAAACAAGCTTATATTTTGTGTTCTGATTAGGGTACAAAAGTTGAACTAAGCTCATGAGGCATTTCTAAGTCATATTCCTCAAGAACCAATGGGTACACGGCTGTATAAAAATGGATGTAGCAACTAAGGATTCTAGCTTTAAGTCCTACTATATATAATATTTAACGCCCCTTTGTGATTGGAGTTATGAATGATTACCATGGAAAATGCACGTGTTGACATTAACTCAATTCTTATCTTGTCTTTCCAGCTTGTGGGGGTCCAATGGATATTGCTATTATTGTGGATGGATCCAACAGTATATATCCCTGGCCACCAGTTGTGGCTTTCCTCAAGAAACTGTTGGAGAATTTAGATATTGGACCGGATAATACTCAGGTAAGTGTGCTCACAGTTATCAATGTATATCATCTGCCATTTGTCAAGGTTATTGACAATGCGTCTTTTAAAGGCAATGTTCCCGCATCCGCAGAGATCTCATTCATGGTTAACACTGCATATATCAGCTCAGTCGGAGATCGCCTTTAAAAGCTGCATTGTGGACAACCCGCAGTCGGATTGAATCTTGGCCCAAGTAAATGATCTATCCCTATCTGTTTTTGTTGACCCTATGTTAATGTTTTCAGGCAAGTATTATACAGTACGGGGTTGAGCCAGTCGTTGAATTCCATCTGAACGCCTACAAAACCAAAGACTCGATCATTGCGGCTGCAGCGAACATTCTCCAGAGGGAAGGCCTGGAGACAAACACCTTCCGCGCTATTGAATTTGCTAGGTGTGTCTCAGTCGACAACACTTTCTATTCTTGCAGTGTCAACATAGTCAAAATGCTGCACCCCAAATGGCACCCTATTCCCTACATAGGGCACTACTTTTGGCCAGAAATAGTACACTATGTGGGTGCCATTAGGGAGGCAAGCCTATTTCCTCCTGTTCTCTGCTAGTCAATGGGTCCTTAGGATCACTCTTTTGTTGCTGCAAATTTTCCTGTACAGCAGGAAATGCAAACTTGTAGTCTATTCAAGGTTTAAAAAGGCTTCTAAAGTTTGTAATTTCCACTTTAAAATGTCAGACTTTCCACTTTAAAATGTCAGATCAAGCCGTACAATTTTTAAAAATTATAAGCCACATAATAATTCACATTTTCTGTTGCTGCAGGATTATTTGCTGTAGAAAAGTGGCTCAAATTAAGATCCTACATCGATGCAGACAATTACATTGATGAAAGCAACAATCATTCCACAAAATTAAAGCTGATCCACCCACAAATTATTTTTTTTATATAATGTAATGTTTTTTTAAATACAAAAATATCCTACATCTGTAAGTGATCGTGACCCTCATGTAATTTAAATATATATATATCCTGACTCTGTTGACTCAACATATTTATAAAAAAGAACAAAAGGATTAGAATCTCTCTGTGCATACTGAAAACCCCCCAAATGGGGTCAGAATTGAGCGCTTGAATGGAATAGAATGGAATACAACACAATGAAATGTGTTCAGAACAAACGTTTTAGAAGCTTTTTCTTTACATTGGTATTGAATTGGGTTGGAATATGTTGAGATGTGACACTTTTTGACCGTGTGTCTCAGACAGAACGCGTTCCTGCCCGGGAACGGGGCTCGACCCGGAGCCAGCAAAGTGATGGTGGTGGTGACGGACGGAGAGTCTCACGACAAGAACCTCCGAGACGACGTCATCAGGAAGTGTGAGAGTGAGAAGATCACCCGCTTTGGTATTGCTGTGAGTAAATATCCCACTTATTTGGTTGAACCTTGGTTTATCCAGGTTAGTCTCGTTGACATAAAATCTCTTTCGTAAAAGACACCTGGATATACAGTACGTGCCGTGTTGAGTGTGAGGTATTAACATTTACTGTTTGAGACCTTTGATACCTCTATAAAATGGCATTATTATTATTATGGTATATCAATCTTCCCTTTTATTCTAATATAAATGATTTTAAAATGTGTTCTTCATTATGTTTTTCTAGGTCCTTGGGTATTACATAAGGAATGACATTGACACTAAGAACCTGATTGCTGAGATCAAGTCCATCGCCAGTAACCCGACAGATAGGTATTTCTTCAACGTATCAGCTGAGGAGGCTCTGCTCGAGATCGCTGGATCTCTGGGAGACCGCATCTTCAACATTGAGGGTAAAGTTGTGTTTTAAGTCATGTTGAATTTGTATCATGGCCCATTCTAACAATAATGAGCTACCATTTACAAAACTAGAAATAGTAACACAACCACTTTATTGCACTTAACCTAACCTGTTCATTGTGTTTTTGGGGGGGGGTTAGGTACTGGGAAAGGTGGTGACTTTCAGATGGAGATGTCCCAAGTGGGATTCAGTGCCCACCAAACCAAGAAGCAGGTATGGGATACAAACCCCAACTGTTACTTTAAATCACTTAGCCTATTTGGTACCATTTTATTTCACGGGTGTCTACGTAACACATTCATAAGCAGTACCTGAACATTTCTTAGTGTGTTTCTAACGGGTACTTTTCTCGCTCTCATTACAGAACATGATGATGCTGGGTGCAGTGGGTGCCTACGGCTGGAGTGGTACTGTGGTTCACTACACTACCCAGAAATCGGACATCTTCCCCAAGACAACCTTTGAGAAAATCCTAGAGGACAGAAACCACAGCTCACTATTAGGTAAGTGAGCTTGCAGTCATCTACGAGTCAATATTGTCTCCTTTATCTTCATTTTATGTTGTGCTATTGTATTATTAGGTCATTAACACCAAGCCATTCTAAGGCCTCTTGCTTTTCCAACAATTTCTAACTTCCTTTGAATGTGTATTGAAGCTCAAACAATAGATATCTTGATTTACAGTGTGACTGGCAGTAAGACTACTAGCATTAAATATTGTTACACGTTTGTCCATAATATCGTGTTCGGCTGTTCTGCTCAGGCTACTCTGTGACAACGCTGAATGATGGGAGCATAGAGTACTATGTGGCTGGCGCTCCTCGGTCCAACCACACTGGACAGGTCATAGTGTACATCATCAACGGCAAGGGACAACCCACCGTCATCGACTCCCAGAGAGGAGAGCAGGTAAGGCTCTCTGATTAAAATGGAAGAGAAGAGCGGTTGACAATGGGGACAGTTCTGTAAGTCGCTTTGGATGAAAGTGTTTGCTAAATGAACCATATTGAAAAGAAGAGCATGTCAATTGGTGTGTTGTTAGATGTTATGGCTTTCTACTATCTCTATCTATCATACAGTATATCTATCTATCTATCTATCGCTCTCTCTCTCTCCAAAGATCTATCATATCTGACTTATCCGATTTGTTCCCATCTGCTTTGTGAACGTCGTTATCCTTTGTTTCTGCTCATTGATTCAAGATATATGTTCTTCTTATTAGTTTTGCTGTAAACGCTTTCGATTCTGTAGATAGGCTCCTACTACGGCAGCGTACTCTGTCCCCTGGATGTGGATAAAGATGGTGTGTCTGATCTACTACTGGTTGGAGCTCCCATGTTCATGAACGAACAGCAGAAGGAGATTGGGAAAGTCCATCTCCTCTCCTTCACTAAGGTAAGCCACACATCTTATTTTTTTTCACCTTTATTTAACCAGCTAGGCCAGTTAAGAACAAGTTCTGATTTACAACTGCGACCTGGCCAAGGTAAAGCAAAGCAGTGCGACACAAACAACAACACAGCGTTACACGTGGAATAAACAAACGTACAGTCAATAACACAAAATAAAAAGTCTATATACAGTGTGTGCAAATGGAGTGAGGAGGTAAGGCAAGAAATAGGCCATAGTAGCGAAGTAACTACAATTTAGCAAATTAACACTGGAGTGATAGATGAGATGATGATGTGCAAATAGAAATACTGGTGTGCAAAAAAAGTAATAAAGTAAATAAAAACAATATGGGGATGAGGTAGGTAGATTGGATGGGCTATTTACAGATGGGCTGTGTGCAGCTGCAGCGATCGGTTAGCTGCTCAGATAGCTGATGTTTAAAGTTAGTGAGGGAGATATAAGTCTCCAACTTCAGCAATTTTTGCAATTCGTTCCCGTCATTGGCTGACTTGGTGTACTGTACACCAAGTCAGCCAGACAGATCTTCCCAAAACTGTTTATATTTTTTGAGTGCAGACCCACTACTGTACATTTCATCTAATGTTTTAATTTTGGTGTACACACGGCATTCTCTGAGCACAGTGCTTTCAAGACCTTTTGGAAGTCACGTCTTCCTAAAGTACACTAATATTCATTGTTTGTTTTCCATTGGTGCTTCTAGGGCATCCTAAGTGTCCAGGGGTTCCTGCAGGGTCCATCCCCAGTGGAGAACGCTCGTTTTGGGATGTCTATCTCGGCGGTGCCTGACCTAAACATGGATGGCTACAGTGATGTGGTGGTGGGAGCCCCACTGGAAGACAACAATAAAGGTGTAATCTATGTCTTCAACGGGGACAAGAAGAGACTCAGGACACAGTATTCCCAGGTAGCTGCAGGTTGCAGATTGTGCTCAGTGCTATCACTCAACGCAACCTTATCCTAACTCTTGGTCACTCGCTAGCACAGGGGTGGGAAAACTATGGGCCGCGAGCCCATTCAATCCGGCCAACGGGAGGTTTTAGTAAAAAAATACAAAAATAACTTTTATGAGGGGGGGGGGGGGTATTTTGGGTTGGAAAGAAACTCCAGGCCACACTTGAACATCTAAAACTAAATAGAAATTATGTAAAAATTATAATAGATCTATATATTTTTAATAACTGACATTTTTCTGGCCTGCAAAAAAAAAGTGCGGCCGTTGAGTTTCTAAATCTGGACGTGGCCTTCGAGCCAAGAAGTTTCCCCACTCCTGCGCTACCGCCATGTCACAACTGAACCTGTTGTTGTGTCTACATATAATCATCTGACGCTTTGGGATTCAGTAGAAGTGTTTGTCAATCTGATGGAATGCAGCCAACGTGAGATCAAGTGTGAGATCGTGTTTTATCCTGTTCATTTCAGAAGATCCTGGGCTCCAAGCTGGACACTGCGTTGCGGTACTTCGGGAGGTCCATGGACGCCAGCGCCGACTTAAACGATGACACCATACCAGATGTCTCAGTGGGGGCTTATGGAATGGTGGTCCAGCTCTGGTGAGACTCGCTCAGTCGTTTCTTTCTCTTTTAAAAAAAATACTTTCTTTTTCTTAACCCTGCTCTTTCGGAGGTCAACTAAATAATTTGGTTGCCCTCAATTCACACGCGTCTCACAAGTTATCTACTCGAGCTACCGTGTTGACTTTAGACTTGAAATCAGCACGTTGGCAGCTGTTCTTTGCAGTTGAACAACTTATTTTGGTTTACAATAACTCCAAACCGAAGGAATGAAATTACAGTAGGCTCTGAGAGAAACATCGTGTACTTACTGTATCTACTCACGTTTTAGTTGACTGAGTGAGATGTGCTGTCTCATGGAAAGCCTTCTCTTACATAACTGTGGGAAAGCATTTAGTCTTGTCACCTCCTCCCACTCCATCTAGAGAGCAAAATAGCTGGGAGGATTTGGTTTAAAGAGGTTGGATTATGCTGACCATTCCCATCTGGATCTGACACTGCTGCTAACCACTTCTACGTAGTTGCTGATGTCACTTATACAATCAACACATCAATCAATCAATCAGTCAACCAATGAGTCAGTCAGCTAATCAATACATGAAACATTCTGAAGTTGACTCGTGACTCATGAAGTTGCCTTGTGATCGAAGCATCTCTCAGTAGATGTAGTCATTCAAACGTAAAAGAGCCAGTTAGCTTGATATATGATTATGACCTCTCCCAGGTCTCGGGGTCTGGCCGTGGTGACAGCGAGGGCAACCTTCAACCCTGACACGGTCAGCATCCTGACTAAGACGTGCAGGGTGAGTGGGAGGCTGGTGTCCTGCTTCAACACCTCAGTCTGTTTCAGCGCCACCTTCAGGCCCAAGATACCTGTAGGACCTGTGGGTAAGCCCTGCTTTCCTCTCTCTCTCTCTCTCTCTCTCTCTCTCTCTCTCTCTCTCTCTCTCTCTCTCTCTCTCTCTCTCTCTCTCTCTCTCTCTCTCTCTCTCTCTCTCTCTCTCCCTCTCTCTCTCGCTCTCTCTCTCTCTCTCTCTCTCTCTCTCTCTCTCTCTCTCTCTCTCTCTCTCTCTCTCTCTCTCTCTCTCTCTCAATTCAATTAAATTAAATTTGCTTTATTGGCATGACGTAACAATGTACATATTGCCAAAGCTTATTTACAATATAAAAATGAGAATCAAAATGGTCAACGGGACAACAGTAACAACAATAACTAAGTGTCAAAATAACCAACACATTCAACAATAACAATAAGCATACAGTAGAGGACATGTGGAGGTTGATTGGTCTGTCAGACACTGTCCCTCAACTTATGGCAGGCAGCAATGTAGTGCGCTGCCAACCCACAGCTCTCTGCGTCCTCCCCCAACAGGACGGGTAGCCTATCCTCATCAGAGAGGTCTTTGAAACCTTGAATAAGAGTTTCAAATTTGGGGAAATGACACTCTAATTGTTTTATATTTTTTACATTTTGTCAGGAAATGCAGCTCCGTCTCAGGTTCTGCTATTGTGCAGTGGTTGCACAGCCTTTCCTCTACAGGGAGCCAGGTTTTCCTGTGTCTACCCTTCTCAATGGCAAGGCTGTGCTCACTGAGCCTGTACTTTGTCAAGGTTTTTCTAAGGTTTTGATCAGTAACCATAGTCAAATAGTTAGCCACGGTGTACTGTCGATTTAGGGCCAGATAGCACTGCATTTTGCTGTGTGCTTGTGCTTGTGTTTCCCAATAAGCAAAGTAGTTTTGTTTTGACTGTGTTGTAATTTGGTTTATTCTGATTGATTGGATGTTCTGGTCCTGAGGCTTCAGTGTGTTAGTAGAACAGGTTTGTGAACTCAGCCCCAGGATCAGCTGGATGAGGGGACTCTTTTCTTTGCTCAGCTCTTGGTATTGCAGGGCTTGGTAGTGATATGAGAGGGGGTCACTGTATTTTAGATGTTTCCAAAATTTAATTGCTCTTTTTTGAGTTTTTATTATTAGTGGATATTTGCCTAATTCTGCCCTGCATGCATTGTATGTAGTTTTCCTCTGGACATGTAGGAGAATCTTACAGAACTCTGCATGCAGGGTTTCAATGGGATGTTTGTCCCATTTGATGAAATCTTGTTTTGCAAGTGGACCCCACACCTCGCTGCCATAAAGTGCAATTGGTTCAATGACATATTCAATTAGTTTTAGCCAAATTTTAATAGGTATTTCAATTTGAATTTGCTTTTTAATTGCGTAGAATGCCCTGCGTGCTTTCTCTCTCAGTTCATTCACTGCCTCATTAAGGTGTCCAGTTGAGCTTATTTTTAAACCTAAGTAATTGTAGTGTGTGCAGTACTCTATATATTTTGTACCAATTGAGAACTTTGGTCTAATTCCCTGAGATCTGGATCTTCTCTGGAAAATCTCTCTCTCTCTCTCTCTCTCTCTCTCTCTCTCTCTCCCACTTGACAGTGTCACTGTCAAATCAGTGGACGCGCTCAGTATATCAAGGGCTTTTCACATCCTAGCAATGGTTAGTATCTCCCTCTAATAGTGTCTTGTTGCCTGTGTTACTTCTCACCTCAGCTGTCAGGTTCAACCTGACCCTGGATGCTGAGCTCCAGTCGTCTCGTGCCACCTCCAGAGGTCAGTTCAGGAACTCTGAGAGAGTCATGCAGAAAGACATCAGGGTTTCCACCGGGGAGGTCTGTGAGACACTAGAGGTCTTTGTTCAGGTAAAGATAGATAATATGAAAAGGTTTGATGATGATTTGCTGAATGAAGTGTGTCTCTTTTTTCTCCTTTATCAGGTCTTATTGAATGACTGTGTTAATTTATAATGGAGGAAACTTCCTTTTAACAAACTCTTAAAAATCAATCAATTTATCTTATTTCAGGAACATTTCCAAGACTAATGTTTACTTGTATGTACAGTACCAGTCAAAAGTTTGGACACACCTACTCAGTTTTTCTTTAGTTTTAAGATTTTCTATATTGTATAATAATAGGGAATACATCAACATTATTAAATAACATATGGACTCATGTAGTAATCAAAAAAGTGTTCAACAAATCAAAATATATTCTAGATTTTAGATTCTTCGAAGTAGCCACCCGTTGCCTTGATGACAGCTTTGCACACTCTTGGCATTCTCTTAACCAGCTTCACCTGGAATGCTTTTCCAACAGTCTTGAAGGAGTTCCCACATATGCTGAGCACTTGTTGGCTGCTTTTCCTTCACTCTGCGCTCCAACTCATCCCAAACCATCTCAATTGGGTTGAGGTCGGGTGATTGTGGAGGCCAGGTCATCTGATGCAGCACTCCATCACTCTACTGCTTGGTCAAATAGCCCTTACACAGCCTGGAGGTGTGTTGGGTCATTGTCCTGTTGAAAAACAAATGATAGTCCCACTAAGCACCAACCAGATGGAATGGTGTATCGCTGCCGAATGCTGTGGTAGCCATGCTGGTTAAATGTGCCTTGAATTCTAAATAAATCACAGACAGTTTCACCAGCAAAGCACCCCCACACCATCACACCTCCTTCTCCATGCTTCACGGTGGGGAACCACACATGCGGAGATCATCATTCACCTCCTCTGCGTCTCACAAAGACACAACGGTTGGAACCAAAAATCTCAATTTTGGACTCATCACACCAAAGGACAGATTTCCACCGCTCTAATGCTCATGTTTCTTGGCCCAAGCAAGTCTCTTCTTATTATTAGTGTCCTTTAGTAGTGGATTCTTTGCAGCAATTCCACCACGAAGCCTTGATTCTCATAGTCTCTTCTGAACAGTTGATGTTGAGATGTGTCTGTTACTTGAACTCTGTGAAGCATTTATTTGGGCTGCAATTTCTGAGACTGGTAACTCTAATGAACTTATCTTCTGCAGCAGTAACTCTGGGTCTTCCTTTCCTGTGGCGGTCCTCATGAGAGCCAGTTTCATCATATCGCTTGATGGTTTTTGCGACTGCACAAAAGTTCCGGATTGACTGATCTTCATGATGTCTGCACTATTATCCTACAATGTATAAAATAGTAAAAATAAAGAGAAATCCTGGAATGAGTAGGTGTGTCCAAACATGTGGCTGGCACTGTATGTATGATGATGGGAAAAAAACAATGTCCACTACTTTGCTGTATTATCTTGTGGTTTTCTTTTGGATACTTATGCAATTCCAATAAGTTAATTGAGTTCTGATCCTTCTGATGAGAATGAGCTTTGTAGTCAAATTAATGAAACTAATACAAAAAATCCTATCTTTTGCTTACTGTCTGACAGGAGGCCCCTGACTTTGTGAGCTCAATCGGTCTGCGTGTGGACATCACTCTGCAGGACCCAGACTCCAGTCCTGTTCTGGATGTTCTCAGTCCCACCGCCTGGGAGTTCTTTGTGAGTGACCACTCAATTACAATATCAATAATATGGGATGTACATTTAAATATATGTTGATGTTGTAATTGCTTGCAGAAAATCTTGTAGTTTTAGATTATTATTTGATATCATATGTCATGATTAGGCCTCGTCATTATCAACGTTGAACCAGGATATAGACATGAGGTTAGGGTTAGGGTTGAGGTTGAGGCTAGGATATAGACATGAGGTTAGGGTTGTGGTTGAGGCTAGGATATAGACATGAGGTTAGGGTTGTGGTTGTGGTTGAGGCTAGGATATAGACATGAAGCTAGGGTTGTGGTTGTGGTTGAGGCTAGGATATAGACATGAATCTAGGGTTGTGGTTGTGGTTGAGGCTAGGATATAGACATTAAGCTAGGGTTGTGGTTGTGGTTGAGGCTAGGATATAGACATTAAGTTAGGGTTGTGGTTGAGGCTAGGATATAGACATGAAGCTAGGGTTGTGGTTGTGGTTGAGGCTAGGATATAGACATGAGGTTAGGGTTGTGGTTGTGGTTGAGGCTAGGATATAGACATGAAGCTAGGGTTGTGGTTGTGGTTGAGGCTAGGATATAGACATGAAGCTAGGGTTGTGGTTGTGGTTGAGGCTAGGATATAGACATGAAGCTAGGGTTGTGGTTGTGGTTGAGGCTAGGATATAGACATTAAGCTAGGGTTGTGGTTGTGGTTGAGGCTAGGATATAGACATTAAGTTAGGGTTGTGGTTGAGGCTAGGATATAGACATGAATCTAGGGTTGTGGTTGTGGTTGAGGCTAGGATATAGACATGAAGCTAGGGTTGTGGTTGTGGTTGAGGCTAGGATTTAGACATGAATCTAGGGTTAGGGTTGTGGTTGAGGCTAGGATATAGACATGAAGCTAGGGTTAGGGTTGTGGTTGAGGCTAGGATATAGACATTAAGTTAGGGTTGTGGTTGAGGCTAGGATATAGACATGAATCTAGGGTTAGGGTTGTGGTTGAGGCTAGGATATAGACATGAATCTAGGGTTAGGGTTGTGGTTGAGACTAGGATATAGACATGAATCTAGGGTTAGGGTTGTGGTTGTGGTTGAGGCTAGGATATAGACATGAATCTAGGGTTGAGGCTAGGATATAGACATGAGGTTAGGGTTGAGGCTAGGATATAGACATGAGGTTAGGGTTGTGGTTGAGGCTAGAATATAGACATGAGGTTAGGGTTGAGGCTAGGATATAGGCATGAGGTTAGGGTTGAGGCTAGGATATAGACATGAGGTTAGGGTTGTGGTTGAGGCTAGAATATAGACATGAGGTTAGGGTTGAGGCTAGGATATAGACATGAGGTTAGGGTTGAGGCTAGGATATAGACATGAGGTTAGGGTTGTGGTTGAGGCTAGAATATAGACATGAGGTTAGGGTTGAGGCTAGGATATAGGCATGAAGCTCGGGTTAGGGTAAATTCTTGTGTTCTTTTATTATATATTGTATTACCTCGTCTTTGTTTATCAACTATTGTGCTCTTGTTATTTTATTACTATTTGTATTACTTTTATTAATCTACTTTGTATATTGGTAGTTTTGCTACTTTACATTTGTTCTGCACTGTTTAGGAAAAGCTGCAAGTAAACATTTAATTGTACTGTTACACTCGCTGTATTCTGTGTGTCTGACAAATAATCGTTGATTTTATTTGGCATGTAAGTAGGGTTAGGGTTGTGGAGAAGGCTATGGTTAGGGTTGCACCAGTATGTGGACATGAATCTAGGGTTAGAGTTACGGTTGTGGTTGTGGTTAGGGCTAGGGTTAGGGTTGTACTGGACGTGGACATGAAGCTGGGATTAGGTTTTGGGTTGTGGTTGAGTGTTAGGGTTGACGTGGGATGTGGACATGAAGCCAGAGTTAGTGTTACAGCTGTGGTTGAGGCTAGGGTTGGGGTTGAACTGGAATGTTGAACAGGGATAAGGCTCCTCCACCTCTGAATTCCCAATACAACAGAATGTTGGGACTAAACACCTCCGTCTGCAATTGGATCCTGGACTTCCTGACAGGCCGCCCCCAGGTGGTAAGGGTAGGTAGCAACACATCCACCACGGCAACACAGGGGCCCCTCAGGGGTGCGTGCTCAGTCCCTTCCTGTACTCCTTGTTCACTCATCATTAAGTTTGCCAATGACACAACAGTGGTAGGCCTGATCACCAACAACGACGAGACAGCCCATAGGGAGGAAGTCAGAGACCTGGCCGTGTTGTGCCAGGACAACAACCTCTACCTCAATGTGATCAAGACAAAGGAGATAATTGTGGACTACAGGAAAAGGAGGACCGAGCACGCCCCCATTCTCATCAGCGGGGCTGTAGTGTAGCAGGTTGAGAGCTTCAAGTTTCTTGGCGTCCACATCACAGGAGACTGAAAGGATTTGGCATGGGTCCTCAGATCCTCAAAATGTTCTACAGCTGCACTATCGAGAGTATCCTGACGGGTTGCATCACTGCCTGGTATGGCAACTGCTCGGCCTCCGACCGCAAGGCACTACAGAGGGTAGTGCATGCGGCCCAGTACATCACCGGGGCCAAGCTTCCTGCCATCCAGGACCTCTACACCAGGCGGTGTCAAAAGAAAGCCCTAAAAATTGTCAAAGACTCCAGCCACCCTAGTCATAGACTGTTCTCTCTGCTACCGCACCTCAAGCGGTACCAAGTCTAGGTCCAAGAGGCTTCTAAACAGCTTCTACCCCCAAACCATAAGACTCCTGAACATCTATTCAAATGGCTACCCAGACTATTTGCATTACCCCCCCCCCCCCCCCCCCCCCCCCCCACCCCCTCTTCTACACTGCTGCTATTCTCTGTTATTATCTATGCGTAGTCACTTCAATAACTGTACCTACATGTGCATATTACCTCAATTACCCTGGACTAACCGGTGCCCCCGCACATTGACTCTGTACTGGTACCCCCTGTATATAGCCTCGCTATTGTTATTTTACTGCTGCTCTGTAATTATTTGTTTCTTTTAGTTCTTACTTTTTTGGGGGTGTTTTCTTAAAACTGCATTGTTGGTTAATGGCTTGTAAGAAAGCATTTCACTGTAAGGTCTACACCTGTTGTATTCGGCGCATGTAACAAATAAAATGTGATTTGATTTGATGTCATGTGAACTCTTACAACAGATCCCATTCTCCAAAGACTGTGGCTCTGACGAGGTGTGTTTGAGTGACCTGCTCTTGAAGTTGAAGAAAGGAGAGATGATTCCCAGGTGAAATCAGACACTCTCTCAACCTAGCCTAGTAAAACCAGACTGAACACCGGGCTCAATGTTGAGCACAACGTTCAGTCTGGTTAAACCAGGCTACTCTCAACCTACACTCTTCCTCCAAGAGCTCAGGAATAACAGACATGTCTCGTATTATTAGACAAGTATTCCCATATGTTTTTCTATGGGAGCAGACAAATAAGTCCTGTTCTGTTCTGTTGGTCTGGTTTAGTGGGAATACACTTCCTCTATTAAGCCTTGCTGGTTAAAGAAAATACATAAAAACGTGTTACATAAGTTGAATGACACAGACCGGGATTCAAACAAACACCAATGTGCCGACATGGCACTGTACTTGACTTTCAGAAGCAATTTCCTTGACTTTCACAGAGATAGCATTTGCGGTAAACACTACAGATGCGGCTCAAACATAAATAACCTTTAACAGTCAAATGCAGTGTGATTTGTTTGAATCGAAGCCGTTATATGACAGACAGACAGACAGACAGACAGACAGACAGACAGACAGACAGACAGACAGACAGACAGGCAGGCAGGCAGGCAGGCAGGCAGACAGACAGACAGACAGACAGACAGACAGACAGACAGACAGACAGACAGACAGACAGACAGGCAGACAGACAGGCAGACAGACAGAAAGGGTCGTTATGACACACAGTGGATAGACAGACAGAAAAGGTCATTATGACACACAGTGGATAGACAGACAGAAAAGGTCGTTATGACAGACAGACAGACAGACAGACAGACAGACAGACAGACAGACAGACAGGCAGGCAGGCAGGCAGGCAGACAGACAGACAGAAAAGGTCGTTATGACACACAGTGGATAGACAGACAGACAGACAGACAGACAGACAGACAGACAGACAGACAGACAGAAAATGTCGTTATGACACACAGTGGATAGACAGACAGAAAAGGTCATTATGACACACAGTGGATAGACAGACAGACAAGGCCGTTATGACACACAGTAGACATACAGACACGAACGCACAGACAGCACCTCTTAAAGTGGGTGGCAAGGTCGTAAACCTTGGCCAGTCAGAGGGACATATGTTATTTTCACTGTTCCAGTTCATGGTGACACCATATATGACCTCACGAGATCTGTTCCTGGATTCCCCATCAAATTGTGTTGTCTTCATTCTACAGCATTTAATTTCCCCCATGTAGAACTATACATTCATTCTTACCTCCCACTGTATTGTTCTGAGTAAAACGAGTGTTGTGTTTTGCAGCTCGTCTAAGATGTTGGTCAGCTTTAAGGACAAGAGGCTCTCCTTCACTGTGTCTGTGACCAACAAGAAGGAGAATGCGTACAACACCCGAGTCACGGCCACATACTCCAAAAACCTCTTCTACGCCTCCATCAATCCTCCAGTAGGCATCAGCATCTTTGCTTTTTACACATACACATGCAACTAGAGGAGGACTATTTTGATCTTTATCCGTAAGCATTTACCTGACATTATGTCTCATTTCAGAGTGATGGAACAGAGGTGAAGTGCACCTCCACCAAAGAGTCTCTAACCCTCTCATGTCAGGTGGGATACCCAGCTTTAAGGCAGAACCAAGAGGTAAGACCTGACAACAAACAACTAGACAGCCGTCGTGTGTGTAGGTCTATGTCTCCGTCAGCCGGGGTTGCCGTTCCTAAACAATACACTGTTCCCTGTTCCCTGCAGGTGACATTTGGAATCAACTTTGACTTCAACCTGAATCAACTGCAGACCGAAGCCGATGTGAGCTTTGAAGCTCTAAGGTAGCGCTTGTTTGCTTGTTTGTGTACCGACCATAGTTGATCATATAGTGTTCTCTGTTAGGACTATGGGTCTTCTTCTGTTGCACGGGCTTACTTCTCCTCTCTACAGTGACAGCACAGAGGCGAACCCGTCAGACAACCAAGCCTCTATCTCCATCCCTGTCCACTATGACTCAGAGATCTCCCTCTCCAGGGAAGCAAATCTCAATTTCTATGTGGTTGACATGGACAATGAGGCGAACACCGCAGTTAATACCTTCAATGACATCGGTCCTGAGTTCAAATTCTCTCTGAAGGTGAGAAATCATGCGCACACAGCTACACGGTCATTTGAGTACTTTACAGTGTACACTGGTATGCCAGTCTGTGGTAAAATACTTCCTTTCCCCTTGTGGTAGAAATGGTAAGAGAAGTATGATGCGTCAATTATAAGTGTTTTCTTTTCTGTTTAGGTCTCTACAGGGAACTTCCCAGTCAGTCTGGCCTACCTCACAGTCTCACTGCCCAGTGCCACAGCAAGAGGGAACCCATTGCTGTATGTGACCGGAGTCAAAACGGAACCTGTGGGTATAAATAACCAGTCAACCTGTCTTGTCTCCAAATAACTAGCTCTGGCAGAGTTTGTGCCCTCGCATTCTGTGTCAATAGTCTTTGCTGCCAGATCCCGTGCCAGTGTTGTTTTGGAATACAGCTGGGCTGTGTTCAGGAGAGAGAAAACAGAGCGAAACAGGTTAAGCGCAACGCCGGGGGCTCTATTCAATCCGTAGTGCTGAAGATCCGCTTTAGAGCGCGATTGACAATTAAAGGCAATGTTCCCGCGGTCGGACACTGCATTCCCGTTATGTTCCCGTGGTCGGACACTGCATTCCCGTTCCCGCGGTCGGCCACTGCATTCCCGTTCCCGCGGTCGGGCACTGCATTCCCAGTGAACGGTGGATATTTCAACTCAATCGGAAACAATTTACAATTTACAATTGTGTCACGAACCGGCTCATTTAACATTACATTACATTTAAGTCATTTAGCAGACGCTCTTATCCAGAGCGACTTACAAATTGGTGCATTCACCTTATGACATCCAGTGGAACAGCCACTTTACAATAGTGCATCTAAATCTTTTAAGGGGGGGGGGGGGGGGCAGAAGGATTGCTTTATCCTAGGTATTCCTTGAAGAGGTGGGGTTTCAGGTGTCTCCGGAAGGTGGTGATTGACTCCGCTGTCCTGGCGTCGTGAGGGAGTTTGTTCCACCATTGGGGTGCCAGAGCAGCGAACAGTTTTGACTGGGCTGAGCGGGAACTGTACTTCCTCAGTGGTAGGGAGGCGAGCAGGCCAGAGGTGGATGAACGCAGTGCCCTTGTTTGGGTGTAGGGCCTGATCAGAGCCTGAAGGTACTGAGGTGCCGTTCCCCTCACAGCTCCGTAGGCAAGCACCATGGTCTTGTAGCCCAGCTCGTAGCCCGTAACAAAAAGGGAGACAACTTGGAGATCAAGGAATAACAAAAATATATTTAATCACTAAAGGAAACTATAAACAAGTAACAATGAGGGCCTCCCGGGTGACGCAGTGGTCTAGGGCACTGCATCGCAGTGCTAACTGCACCACCAGAGTCTCTGGGTTCACGCCCAGGCTCTGTCGCAGCCGTCCGGGACCGGGAGGTCCGTGGGGCGACACACAATTGGGCTAGCGTTGTCCGGGTTAGGGAGGGTTTGGCCGGTAGGGATTTCCTTGTCTCATCGCGCTCCAGCGACTCCTGTGGCTGGCTGGGCGCAGTGCGCGCTAACCAAGGGGGCCAGGTGCACGGTGTTTCCTCCGACACATTGGTGCGGCTGGCTTCCTGGTTGGAGGCGCGCTGTGTTAAAGAAGCAGTGCGGCTTGGTTGGGTTGTGCTTCGGAGGACGCATGGCTTTCGACCTTCGTCTCTCCCGAGCCCGTACGGGAGTTGTAGCGATGAGACAAGATAGTAATTACTAGCGATTGGATACCACGAAAAATTGGGGAGAAAAGGGGATAATTTTTATTTTATTTTTTAAGTAACAATGGTGTGTGTAGTCAGTAGTGTAAGTGGTTGCGTAATGAGGGGTGTTGAATGGTGCCAAAGCAAACAAACAAACAAAACAGCCACGACCAAAATCTAACAGTGTGTCTACGTGGAGAGCGTCCCATTTCGCTGACGACCCTCCGCACCCCGACATCCTATTAAGGAAAACAAGAGCAACGAGAAAGAATTTGGCAGACAGAGTGGGAGGGTGGTCGCAAGTGAAACGGATTGAATCCAGCCCGAGGACATACCACCTGACCAATACGAATACCAAATGTTGTTGCTGTTCTGCAGGCTGGCGAAGTGAGCTGTGACGTAACCAGCCTCGTCAACCCTCTGAAGATCAGTGAGAAGCCGTACACAGCATCCTTCTCCAAGGAGAACCTTATGGGCACAGAGGATCTGGTGCGTGCGTTGTGTGTTTTTTTTGACAGACCCAGACAAAGATAAGAGTCACAGTTTATATCTAATGATCTCCTCTGAATACATGTCCTATTGTTTCCTGATATTTCCAGAACTGTAAGACAGCCAAGTGCCAGCTTATGAAATGTGTCCTGAAAGACATGGGGATAAAGAGCGATTTCTTTGTGAACGTGACCACGCGGATATGGAACGGTACCTTTGCTGCTGTACGTATAGATAGCACATTCATTTACACTTTGCTTCTCCTCCTCTGGCACGGCGTCTTCTCATTACCTCATTAATCCTCCTCTTGTGTTGTCTCTGAGCAGTCATCCTTCCAGTCCACCGTGCTGACTGTGAACACAGAGATAGAGACCTCCGAGCCTGAACTGCTGGTCGTCTCTCACAGGCACCTGACGGTACTGGACTAACACATCAAAAGACATTTGAATAAAGCCTAACCTAATATCTTTGAAACCCAGAGGGAAGCTGTTGTTTTGTACAAGTTAACATCTACACTGCCCTCTCCTGGATCTAGGGTGAACAGCATTTTAACAGCTACAAGACTTGTATTGCCTGACCGTTCGTAAGCGTGATACATCCCGTCTCCTGTCCTGTCCTGTCTGCAGGTTGGCGTCACCATCAGTAAACCAGGGGTGAAAGGAGAGGTGCCTGTAGGCGTTATTGCGGGCAGTGTGATTGGAGGCCTGCTTCTATTGGCTCTGGTCATTGGCTTGCTTTGGAAGGTACCGTATGCGTCAGTCTTTTGTCGACTTTACTGCTGTGAAACTCTCTTAACAGCAGATGCTCTGAGCTTATCCTACCACGACCAAGAAGTACCACCACGTCATCTCTTACGTCTGTGTGCCTCGCTCTCTCCCTCTCGGTCTCTCTTCCTCTCTCTGTCTCTCTCTCTCTCTCTTTCGCTCTCTTCCTCTCCCCCAGTTTGGCTTCTTCCGGAGAAAGTACAAGCAGCTGATGCAGAACACTGAGGAGGATGAGGCAGAGACCGAGGGACTGGAGAACACAGCGGCGTGAGAACCAGGCACGGGAAAGAACACATCTCGGGAACTATAATGAGAACACATAATGACCGACGGACCACAACCACACACAAACAACAACTGAACAAACACGATTTGTACATACATACTGAACCCAAGGGCTTGTTAGTGGAAAGCGCTGTCTGGTTGGGTTTAAAATGGTTTGGGTTGTGAAGTGAACGGAGTGTTTTGAGCGAGCAGAAAGACATTGACCCTCTGACCATCAAACACATCCAAACAAAGACCCCATTTATGTCGGCCATCTTGGATCCTTTATAGGAAAGTAAATCATCTACGGTGCATTTTTACTTGCTGAATTCATACTTGGGTACTGGTTTATTTTTGTTCAAATCATTGTTGCTTTTAAGTCATAGGCTTAGGCCTATTGTTGGATAAGAAGCTTGTGTATAGTCATTTGGCATATCTATGGATGTTACTGTGCAATTTACTGTGCAATTGGTTGGAAAGCACAGTAGTATATTATAAAAAGACTATTAAATGGATATGGACAATAGCCTACGCATAAGAGATTATAGACAAATCGCCATGGTTATCATATGTTGGCATTTGGCATTCTCAGTGTTTTACTTTGCAATGGGAGGGGTTTGACATTATATTGATGCTGTGGCATCCTTTTTAATTTGTGAAAGAGAAACGTACTCAATATCAACATTTGAACAGACTCCACAACCCTTCTTTCCTACTTACACTGATGCACTTCCTGCCTCTGAGTATCTCAGTCACTGTTTCACAGAGACAACACTGTATAGTTACCGCACCCCAGCCACACAACTGTGAAGACACTGTCTTTAGAATATACACTGTATTCAGAACAGATTAATATAAAAATGTTGCGATATCAGAGCAAAAGGCAGTTATTGAATGTGTAGAAAATGAGAATATTTATTGTGTGATTTAAAACACGAAATATGTATCATTCTGATACATTGTCATCAATTTGAAAAAGTGTTTTACTTATTCCCTACATAGCAAAAGTATAAATACAATATTAGAAGCGTGTACTGGTTCATTTGTTTATTGGTAAAGTTACTGTATCGTGATTGAGAGAATAGAGAAGCTCAGTGTAAGATACGGCACAGTAGCAAAGACTAAACTCTCTGAGAGAATGTTTACGAGAAGAAATGTTGCACTGATATTTTTACAGATATATTTTCAATGGGTACACATGCCACTTCTTTCATTAACATTTTATAGCATTCAAAAGTTTGAAAGGGTTGTATATATACTGATGGTACATTTTATTTCATTAAAACTTTATGTACATCAAGGTGTGACTGACTTAATTTTTGTATTAGGGACAGCTTTAAAAAAAACGGATACAGTGTGTATGACCTAATATTTGGCATAAAAAAGCTCCTAGATGAGGTTAGAGGTCAACTCTGGCATGTCCACTGGCACTCTTTGTTCTCTTTCCAACAGGACTCGTCAGCTTCATACACCTCCTACCAAAGACAGAAAACATCCCCAGGCATTAGCTTCCTGTGGAACTAATTGCACTAATTCAAACTGTCTCCAGACAGGCTCTGCAGCCATGTGACTGAGTCACTTGACAACGATCAGTTAAGTTGTGGAAGTTCACACAACTCTTAAAGTTAAACTTCGAGATTTTGGCAGTGAAGTATAGTAATTACATTGTTACTGCACAGGTATATGAGCAACTTATTTGAAAGTGTTTACTAAATGTATGTATGGGTACGATGTAGTACAGAATGGTCACAAGACATAGGGTAATAATTGAAGGGATACTTCAGAATGTTGGCAATGAAGCACTTTATCTACCTTCCCCAGAGTCAGATGAACTCATGGATACCATTTGTATGTCTCTGCATCCAGTATGAAGGAAGTGAGAGGTAGTTTTGCGAGCAAATGCTAACCCGTGTTAGCGCAATGACTGGAAGCCTATGGTATCTACTCGTAGGCTAACAGTTACCATAGACTTCCAGTCATTGAGCTAACACTAGTTAGCAACTGCGCTAACGCTAGTCAACAACTTCCGTCAAACGGCACACAGAGACAGAAGAAATGGTATCCACGAGTTCATCTGACTCTGGGGAAGGATAGATAAAGTGCTTCATTGCCAGCATCCTGAAGTATCCCTTCAATTATTACCCTATGTCTTGTGACCATTCTGTACTACATCGTACCCATACATAAATTTAGTAAACACTTTCAAAACAAGTTGAATTGATACCTGTGCAGTAACAATAGCGACTACAGAAACGACATTGTGTTAACGTGGCATTTCAGTAATAGCAATAGGAAACCTTCTTCGCTTATCCGTCTCTAACCACATGATCAGGTCCTGCTTGCTTACCTTCTTCCATATGGGCACGGTGGCTTTCAGGGTATCTATACAGTACTGCACTGCCTCCAGAGAGTCCCCTCGGTGAGGAGACGAGATGCCGATGATCACACTGGCCTCCGTCACAGGCACCACCCTGGAAAATAAAAGAAGACATGTCTTATAGCATAGTTATCCTATAGTTAGTTTTACAGTTCCCCCACCCATAGTCCGACATACAGTAGTAACTAGTAGTAACTAAGGCAGGCAGGCAGGCAGGCAGGCAGGCAGGCAGGCAGGCAGGCAGGCAGGCAGGTAGTTTACCAGGAATGAGACAGTAAGAGATTTGTGAAGCTCACCCCAGTCGATGATGAACACAGATGTGCCTGACAGTCGGCCATCTTGCCCTGATGTCAGTGTATATCTTCCTGAGTTCTGATTCGGCCATGGGGATGTAGGCTTCATACTCCAGCTGCACCACTTTCATCCCTTCGAAACGGTTCCTCGTCGTCCCTGAAATAACGAATCACAATCATCACTGGCATTATGGCCTCAGCTTGGACTGAACATACTATGTGCCACAACTCTGTGTTAGCCTGCTGAACTAAAATCTAGGCATTCATCGAACCACCTCCATTAGACATGCCTCAAATCAAATCAAATGTTATTGGTCACGTGCACATGGTTAGCAGATGTTAATGTGAGTGTAGCGAAACGCTTGTGCTTCTAGTTCCGACCGCGCAGTAATATCTAACAAGTAATCTAACAACTTCACAACAACTACCTTACACACACAAGTGTAAAGGAACAAATAAGAATATGTACATGTAAATATATGGATGAGCGATGGCTGTGCGGCATACGCAATATGCAGTAGATGGTAGAGTACATTATATCCATATGAGATGAGTAGTGTAGGGTATGTAAACATTATATAAAGTGCAATTTTTTAAAGGGACTAGTGAAACATTTATTACATCCAATTTTTTATTATTAAAGTGGCCAGATATTTGAGTCAGTATGTTGGCAGCAGCCACTCAATGTTAGTGATGGCTGTTCAACAGTCTGATGGCCTTGAGATAGAAGCTGTTTTTCAGTCTCTCGGTCCCAGCTTTGATGCACCTGTACTGACCTCGCCTTCTGGATGATAGCGGGGTGAACAGGCAGTGGCTCGGGTGGTTGTTGTCCTTGATGATCTTTTTGGCCTTCCTGTGACATCGGGTTCTGTAGGTGTTCTGGAGGGCAGGTAGTTTGCCCCCGGTGATGCGTTGTGCAGACCTCACTACCCTCTGGAGAGCCTTACGGTTGTGGGCGGAGCAGTTGCCGTACCAGGTGGTGATACAGCCTGACAGGATGCTCTCGATTGTGCATCTGTAAAAGTTTGTGAGTGTTTTCGGTGACAAGACAAATTTCTTCAGCCTCCTGAGGTTGAAGAGGCGCTGTTGCTCCTTCTTCACCACGCTGTCTGTGTGGGTGGACCATTTCAGTTTGGTCTAGGGTCTAGGGTGTCAGGTAGGGTTGAGGTGATATGGTCCTTGACTAGTCTCTCAAAGCACTTCATGATGACGGAAGTGAGTGCTACGGGGCGGTAGTCATTTAGCTCAGTTACCTTAGCTTTCTTTGGAACAGGAACAATGGTGGCCCTCTTGAAGCATGTGGGAACAGCAGACTGGGATCGGGATTGGTTGAATATGTCCGTAAACACACCAGCCATCTGGTCTGCGCATGCTCTGAGGCCGTTTGGGCCGGCAGCCTTGCGAGGGTTAACACGTTTAAATGTTTTACTCACGTCGGCTGCAGTGAAGGAGATCCCGCAGGTTTTGGTAGTGGGCCGTGTCAGTGGCACTGTATTGTCCTCAAACGAGCAAAGAAGTTGTTTAGTGTGTCTGGGAGCAAGACGTCGGTGTCCGCGACGGGGCTGGTTTTCTTTTTGTAATCCGTGATTGACTGTAGACCCTGCCACATAGGTCTCGTGTCTGAGCAGCTGAATTGCGCCTCTACTTTGTCTCTATACTGACGCTTAGCGTGTTTGATTGCCTTGCGGAGGGAATAGCTACACTGTTTGTATTCGGTCATGTTTCCGGTCGCCTTGCCCTGATTAAAAGCAGTGGTTCGCACTTTCAGTTTTGCGCGAATGCTGCCATCAATCCACGGTTTCTGGTTGGGGAAGGTTTTAATAGTCACCGTGGGTACAACATCCCCAATGCACTTGCTAATAAACTCCCGCACCGAATCAGCGTATACATCAATGTTGTTGTCTGAGGCTATCCGGATCTCACAGGTTACTCACTCAATGCTACTTAATCATCCTTTCATTCAACAGAAATATCCATGACACCGTACATTGGTCAGTAAAACAGTAGACATAAAACAGTAGTTGAGCTGAGCTGTGTGTAGTCCCTACCCACCTATGAAGATGGAGATGGCTCCACAGGAAGGGCAGGTGACAGAGTCTGACACTGTGTCCACCGAGAGTTTGTCATGTGTCAGTGTAACGAGATCCCTGGGATGCCCTTCCGCCTCAGCCATCTGGGTTAGGAGTGAGGGATGAGGAATCTAAAAGAAGCAGACATTTGACATTAAATTGAAATTGGTGGAGATTGTGAGAAAAAGTAGTCTAATTTACCGCAGGGGACAATAATCTGAACCTAAAGGCAAAGTAATTCAAAAGGTCAATACTGCATATGCAATATGAACGTGTCTTCCATGATTAAGAGAGTTAATGTTAATGAATTTTTACCTAAATTATGTTTAATTTATCCTCCACTCAATGGCGGAATGACAGCAACCTCATCCCCGTCCCTAAGGCTCACACGCACGTCCCCAAGTGCCAGGTACTCCTGTCGCACAGCCAAAACAACTGAATCGCGCACAGCAGATAGTCTTTGGAATAAAGAAAAGACATTACATTAATAAAGTAATGAGTTAAATGAGATATCTTCTAATTGAACTTGCAGGGTCTCGTATTTACCGGGGGTGTCTGCTGACGAGGACTTGCCACAGCTCGACGGTCGTCAGTTCTGAGGCGACCCTGATCGTCTCCGATTTGAGTCCCGTCAGCTCGGCACTTTTGGCGAAATAGAACACTGACACCTATTGAACACGTAAAAACACACACATTGCTATAGGCCTACCTTTGACAGATATGAAGACACTGACAGTTCAGATTAATATTGAAATAATCCTGCTTCCCACTTGTTTTATTTTTGGCAAATACAAACTCTTGAACCGCCAACAGGGCTTACCTCGGTAGTCATGAATTAAGTTGTATCCGCAACATTGATAAATTAATGTTTAATTAATGTTGCTACTGCAGGACTCCAGACCCGTAGACTACCAAGGGAGAATCTCAATTGCAACCTCCTGGCGTCCTCTCTCCTCGCCTCCTTCTCAAACCCCATTGGATGAGATAGCCATAGATCCCGCCCCTCTGACCTTCTTCTCCAATAGGTTTTGAGAAGGAAGCAGGAGCGAGGCCGCGAGGTAATACAATTGAGATTGTTACCATGCATATTTACGTTACACTCACTCCTCCTTGCAGTCAGCTGACTAGAAGGCAGGAAATAGGAGGAGTGTACGTTCACCCCCAAAACTAACAGACAGGCCACCAGATGTCCCCATAACACATTACAAATGTAGGCTAGACCCAAATAAACCGAAATGATGCCATAAAGAAAATCTAAAACCACATTTTTCCCCCTATCATTCACAGCTGTTATGCCATACTCTCTACTTCTATGTCTCTCTGGTATTGCTATTTGAGGTTTAACCTATGCAAACTAGTACTAATGTGTATCGGTTTCAAAAGGTTATAAATGTCAAATTAACCATTTAATGGGGCAATCTGCAGTTGCCATATCCATTTTTGGACTTAGAAATGAATGACATGTACCAATTGATTCTTGAAGAATATAACGTATAAATGCCTCGTGAGCTTAGTTCAACTGTCGTACCCCATCAGAACCCACAATATAAGCTTGTTTACTCAAATATTTGTATACCACGTAAATGTAAACAAACACTGTATAGCCTCAAATGATGATTAATACAATGTTGATATCGATGTTGATATCATGGATGGAAAAAGTCATTGCGTCCATAGCAGCTGTCTCTTAATTTGAGAGTGGATACATTTCTCCGGCCCCATAGAAATATAAAGGTCATTTCCGACTGAGAAGAGATTCTCCAGCGTTTACCTTGAATGCAACGTGAGATGCTACCTGTTGACGCGTTGAGACATATGGGGAAGATCCGTATTCAAGCAACACTAAGGCTGTCAGCAGGCAGCTAAACTTTGGGTAACGAATTACGTTTATCTTTAAAAGCCTCTTTGGAGACGGGATTGGACAGCCTATATTTATATATTTGACCCCAGCGAGTGAGGGCCAAACAACTGTCCAATCTATTGTTGGAATGGTGGTATTCTAACAGCTATTATTATCATCGGTTAGTCGCTATCTATCCACACTGCAATGGAGCACTTAAAAAGATTAACGCATCAAAACTGGAACTGAGGCCACAGCCTATGCATGGGGGTACTAGCCCACAGGAAAATAATTCTGCACATTCCAGTAACTCTACTTGCATTCGTATTTCTCGCTTGACAAGAAATCACTCTTGTAATATTTTATTTTTTTGCATCAAATTAATTTCAATGACAATTTAAAACTGAGCTGGTAGTATGACATTTTACTCAACACATTTTTTTTGGAGCAAACAACAGCAAATGAGCTGTGAAACATATACATCACATGGTGTTCAAGTATCTGTACAGGTCATGACACAGGTAGTCTACAATTTATGACATCTGAACAAAAAGGTGTGAGTCCCACCATAAAGCCTGCACGTTTTGGACTTCTAACCTCTTTTAAACCTTGTGTGTTTGAGCTACAGACTTCCGGGTTGTACCATTGGATTGGTATATTTCTTCTACATCTGTCGATGCCAACCATTAGTCTGTATGATTAACGGGAGATACCATCCATTAGTCTGTGTGATTAACAGGGGCTGAGCTAGAGCGGTGTTTGAGTCCCGAAGGCGCCGGTGGCTTGGTCTTTTTACACAAATGTATGTGGAGTCCGAATGGTTTGAGCTGCAAACCATTCAATTCCATTCATGAAAAGATGATGCTCTCTCACTACCACATGTTTCGCTCTATGACGCTACACGAGAGTGATTAAGGGGTTCTTCTACATAGAAGGTCACAGAAAATCTCAGGACATAATGTCTATAATACTGTAATAAGCTCACATAGTTGCTGTCACAAACTCAAACTCCACACAGTACACACATATTCATTCATACATTTGTATCAGGTATTTGCTTTGGCATACCTTATTTTTGTATTGACATTTGTACAACTCATGAATGCAACTACTTATATCAAATTGTTTTGTGTTCTACTTGTAGCCATGGTTGTCCTGAAAAGAAAAAGGTAAAACACTTCATTGCGAGGCTAAATCTAAGGGCTGGACATGCAGATAAATGAAAGTCAGATAAATTAAAAGCCGATATTTTCTGGGATTTCGGGACTGATATTAATCCCCTCTCTGGTCAACATTGCGCCAATATCTATACGCACCTCCACCGTCACTACTCCTGCCCCCAAAGCAGTCTTTAATGCATGCTCAATATTGAGTTGGTCTTCAGTAGGCTACCTGATGAAGGGGAAGCTATTATAAAATATATCTTTCTCTCCACCCCCCACCAATTTGAAGACCGCCCACTTCAGATATTCTGCTTGGGGAGACCCCCTTAAAGATTTAAAAAGAGAGACGGAGTCGGACAATTTGACAGTCACTCACTGAGGGTTGGCATTACGTGCGCACAGACACAACTTTCTCCGCTGCGCGTCTAGTCGCTCACGCCAGTCCGCCTTCTGTCCTCATGTTTAGGATGCTACAAACACCGCAGCTCCGCCAAGGCGTGATTGCGCTTTTCATGTGGTTCACTCACTTTATGGAGGACCACAAAGTCCAGGGTGAGTATGCTGTGATTAATTATGTGATATGGCATAACTTTTTAAGGTCAAGTTGTAGGCGACATTTGTCCTTGGTGCATCAGTCCATGGGAACCTTCATTCAACCTAGTGTCTTATTTCATACAAAATGGAAAGGCGACTGCATGGGTGCGTAACTTTGAGTTATATCTTTGTTTCTGACTTTCTGCACTGAATTCAGTTGTAGTTATGTACTTTCATGTTTTTTCCACTTCCAAATTACCACATTTTCTAAGAAAACGCGGTACCAAGCTCAGTAAATGCATCTTTCAAATACGTCATAAGAACATATGGGTGATTTTGTAATAAACGATTGGTGATTGTGTCTAAAACAAAAGATGTTGGCTCTAATGGAGTTCATGGCAAAATGCTATGCATCATAAAATCACGCGTGGGTAGTCTGAAGAAGGAATCTATTGCACATGGAAATTGGTCAACATGACTCCCTATACCTTTACAAGTGGGTCAATGTCCCACGAGCTGAGCTGAGACAGATGGACTGGTGAGTCCCAAGGAGGAGTTACGCGCGGCTCCTCTCGTGCGTCCTTTGGTGAAATCCCGCTGCGTTGGGATTTATTGGTCTTTACGCAATCAGACACATTTGGCACAGCCTGTGTTGTAGAACTTTGCTCTAAACACACGCACGCACGCACGCACGCACGCACACACACACACACACACACACACACACACACACACACACACACACACACACACACACACACACACACACACACACACACACACACATCCATGTATACTTTTTCATTTAGAGCAAAGTTCTAGGGTGCTATAAGGGGAAATGTGGTGTTGTTTAAGCTGTAGCCTGCTCAAATAAGGCTCTACTTTACCGTTATACCTGTGATATGAGACGTTTATTGGACATGGGCTGTCTCTCTCCAGCCGGTAACTGCTGGTTGCAGCAGGGTAAGAACGGCCGGTGCCAGGTACTCTACATGTCCGGGATGACCCGGGAGGACTGTTGCCGGAGTGGTCGTCTGGGCACGGCATGGACCGAGGAAGACGTGCCCAACAGTACACTGTTCCGGTGGATGATCTTCAATGGAGGCGCGCCTAATTGCATACCTTGTAAAGGTGAGTGAAAGTGTGTGGTGATGATGAATGTCCTCATTGCAAGCGGTGCAACATTATTCTGAAACCTGGTGGAACTTCTTGCAAAAAACTCCAACATGCTATAAAGTGTGTGGCATGTAATGTTAAGTAATGACTCCCACATAGTATCCTGTAGTAATGGGTTTTGATAAAGGCATTTGTCCTTATATCAGACGGACCCATTATGTATGATGACCGGTTCCTCCATCCGTCCATCCATCCATCCACCCAACCATCCATCCATCCATTTCAGAAACATGCGACAGCGTCGACTGTGGTCCTGGGAAGAGATGCAAGATGAACAAGAGGAACAAGCCTAGGTGTGTGTGTGCTCCGGACTGCTCCAACGTCACAGGGCAGGGGTCCGTCTGTGGGTCCGATGGAAAGTCCTACAGGGACGAGTGCACCATGCTCAGGGCCCGATGCCGAAACCATCCCAACCTGGAGGTCCAGTATCACGGGCGCTGCCGCAGTAAGTCCCTCTCAGGATTAGGGTAGGAAAATTCTGGAAACTTTGCCAAAATTCTTACGTTTTCCAGATACAGTATCCCAGTTGTAGGATCCCTCCCTGCTTATTCCCTCTTGCTTCTGGGAATTTTTGGAAACGTTTCAGGAATTTTGCAACCCAGCCAGTTCATTTATACAGGGTCAAATGAGGACATGCTCTCACTTTCAGTGAGGAACTTTCAGCCAGACTTAGCTTCCATTTCCAGTCTTTCACTTATGTGTATTATTTCGGAAGCAATTGTCTGACTTGTGAGACTATACCAGGCTTAGGTTAAAAGACTGTTTTCCCATGTATGGCACAAGGGGCTTACTGTACTTACTGTTTATGACCTGGAGGCAGTAGACTAGGCATTACTTGGCTCACTGCCTAAATTGGGCCAGGACTCACTCACTGGTAGACGGTGCACACACCGTGTGTAAGGATGAGCATCAACTATTGTAGACTAGTGTACCAACCTGATTCACAGCACATGTTCTGGTGCATGGGCATAGAAACAGCTGGTTTAGACAACTTTAGAGTTATGCAGGTCCAAAAAAAGACCAGAAGTGTGAGGCGGAGTCTGTCATCTGACTTCACACATAGGCTAAGTCAAACTTGGGCAGTAAGGAAAGCTTATATATGACTGCTCTATAGCAGCAAGGTAAAAACAAACATCACATGGGAGTGAATACTCACCTGGCGTGATCTGAGATTGATGAAGGGAAATGATCTAATTGTGTGAAATTGAATGGTTCACATGTCTTGAACAGTGTCACATATGTCAGTCATGCCTCTAAATGTCTCTGTCTCTGTGTGTGTGTGTGCGTGTTTCCATCCACAGAGACATGTCATGGAGTCCGCTGTCCCGGTAGCGCGTCGTGTGTCGTGGACCAGACGAATAACGCCTACTGTGTGACATGTAACCACCAGTGTCCAGAAGTGACGTCACCAGACCAGTACCTGTGTGGGAACGATGGTGTTGTTTACGCCAGCTCCTGCCACCTGAGGAGAGCCACATGCATCTTGGGAAGGTCCATTGGTGTGGCCTACGAAGGGAAATGCGTTGGTAAGTACTAGAGCGTCAATATGTGGAGTTGTACGTGAAGTTGATACATCCGTTGTAGAATGGACTTTGGACACACCTGCTCATTCAAGGGTTTTTCTTTATTTTTTATTATTTTCTACATTGTAGAATAATAGTGAGAACATCAGAACTATGAAATAACACATATGGAATCATGTAGTAACCAAAAAAGTATTTAACAAATCAAAATATATTTTATATTTGAGATTCTTCAAAGTAGCCACCTTTGCCTTGATGACAGCTATGCACACTCTAGGCATTCTCTCAACCAGCTTCATGAGGTAGTCACCTGGAATGCATTTCAATTAACAGGTATACCTTGTTAAAAGTTAATTAGTGGAATTTCTTTCCTTCTTAATGTGTTTGAGCCAATCAGCCAACAGTCAATCATTACTTTAAGACAAGATGGTTAGTCAATCTGGAAAATGTCAAGAACTTTGAATGTTTCTTTAAGTGCAGTCACAAAAAACGCTATGATGAAACTGGCTCTCATGAGGACCGCCACAGGAAAGGAAGACCAAGAGTTACCTCTGCTGCAGCCCAAATAAATGCTTCACAGAGTTCAAGTAACAGTTACATTTCAACATCAACTGTTCAGAGGAGACTGTGTGAATCAGTTCTTCATGGTCGAATTGCTGTAAAGAAACTACTACCAAAGGATTCCAGTAATAAGAAGAGACTTGCTTGAGCCAAGAAACATGAGCAATGGACATTAGACCGGTGTAAATCTGTCCTTTGGTCTGATGAGTCCAAATTTGAGATTTTTGGTTCCAACCGTCATGTCTTTGTGAAACGTAGAGTAGGTGAACGGATGATCTCCGCATGTGTGGTTCCCACCGTGAAGCATGGAGGAGGAAGTGTGATTGTGTAGCTGCTTTGCTGGTGACACTGTCTGTGATTTATTTAGAATTCAAGGTACACTTAACCAGCATGGCTACCACAGCATTCTGCAACGATACACCATCCCATCTGGTTTGCGCTTAGTGGGACTATCATTTGTTTTTCAACAGGACAATGACCCAACACACCTCCAGGCTGTGTAAGGGCTATTTGACCAAGCAGGAGAGTGATGGAGCGCTGCATCAGATGACCTGGCCTCCACAATCACCCAACCTCAACCCAATTGAGATGGTTTGGGATGAGTTGGAGCGCAGAGTGAAGGAAAAGCAGCCAACAAGTGTATGTGGAAACTCCTTCAAGACTGTTGGAGAAGCATTCCAGGTGAAGCTGGTTGAGAGAAGGCCAAGAGTGTGCAAAGCTGTCATCAAGGCAAAGGGTGGCTATTTGAAGAATCTAAAATATATCTTGTTTTGTTTGACACTTTTTTGGCTACTACATAATTCCATATGTGTTATTTCATAGTTTTGATGTCTTCACTATTATTCTACAATGTAGAAAATAGTAAAACAAATTCAAATTAAATAAATACTTGAATGAGTAGGTGTGTCCAAACTTTTGACTGGTACTGTAGATCGATGAAGATTTTAGTGCTTTGATGTGCCAAGCTTTCGGTCACAAAGACCGTTGTCAGATTATACTGGAGTAGTAGGTCTACTAAGCATCAGAAAATGTGTCTGTTCTGTCCGTTCTAATTCACACAGGCAGGGCACTAAGTCTATAGGCGCCATCAACAGAATCATACTGTCTGTTTGAGTCAGAAATGGATCTGCACTGACCTGGGCCTGTGAGGGAGTGTAACAATAGTGTCTGATGCTCTCTGTGTGGGTCTCCTCTCCAGACGCCATGTCATGTGAGGACATTGTGTGTCGGGGAGCAAAGAGTTGTCTGTGGGATGAAGCGAGTGGCCGCGGACGCTGCTCCGTGTGTGACGAAGCGTGTCCAGAGAGTCGGCAAGCCGAGAGTGTGTGCGCCAGTGACAACAACACCTACCCCAGTGAGTGTTCCATGAGGCAGGCCGCCTGTGCTCAGCAGCGCCTCCTGGAGGTCAAACACTCAGGATCGTGCAACTGTAAGTATACGGTTGCATTTGAAATGGCACCCTACTCTCTATATCGTGCACTACTTTCGACCAGAGCGACGCATCCATTGAGAATTTAGGAGAAAGTGTCTCCAACTCCAATACATGCATTTCCCCAGTCAGTTTAAACAAATGTTTACCCAAGGTCATCATCGAGGGGAAAATCCTAAGTAACATCAATGCATTACTAAGTTAACATTTTACTTAAGTGGAAGTTAGGATAAAAATAACTCCAACCCATCCCTCATTCTATTTTCACAATGTGATGTTATGTCAAAGTTGTCTTAGTGTGCCGATTGTGGCAAAGTCACTTGCACAAAAAATAACTTGCTTGTACACGTATGATAATGTAGTCTTAATCTCTCTCTGTGGAAGAAATCAGCCTAAGATACAATGTAAAGGCAGACCTTATGACCGACCACCTCATAAAGTGACTGTTATTCTATTGTTCCCGGGATGTTTGATTAATTCAAAACATGGATGAATGTCTCTCAGTGTATCCTTCCTATAATTACCACAATGCCTTGCATTTCTCCTGTAAACAGTAAACAGTAATGTTGCTGTGATTAAATTATTTCAGCATGTGGATTATGAGGACTGGGTTTTGGATGGGTTACTTTTTGGATGGGGTTTTGACTACATCTGCCTGTGGATGTTTGTTTTGAAGATAAATATTTTTAAAGGGCAAATACCACACTAACAGGGTGGTCCTTTACAGAAATGGGATAAGTCCCAGTCCCGTCTTGTGCATCAGCTGAAAGCAGAGTTTCAGAGCAGATTTGTAAGTTGTATTATATTGTACTATAAGGATGAGTATATGAGCTCTGTTCTGTTCTCTCTATTTTCAGGTTTAAACCAGGTTTAAACCACTGAGCCAACTAACCCCCATACACCACCACGACCACCACTGCCCTGCCCAGCCCAGCCAACACCCCAGCGTGTCAGCCTCCCAGGACACAGCTTCTATGATAACCAGAATCACCTTGCTTCATGTCCCACACGGGAGAAGAAGACCGCCAGTGAATCAAGTCAAGGAAAAGGAGCTAAAAGTTTTGCAGTGAGATTCTGTGCTGTTGTTACGTCCACTGATGCAACAGCAGGCCAACCATTCGTTCCTCCATCTGTTCATCATCAGACACGGAACTTTGAGGAAGAGGAGGACGAGGAAGGAGGAGGAAAAAGAGCAGGAATACTAGGAATTTCCTCAATCAATACGTCCTCCAACACAGACCGGATGACAAACATTCACAATAGAGGAACGGTGTTTCAGGTCAGCCACAGAATACTGTTCATACTGTACATAAAGTGTATGATTATTTATTATGCTGAGCCCAGTTTCCCAAATGCATCTTAAGGCTAAGAGCCTGTGGCTCTAACCATGACCGTAGCCTTAAAATGCTTTTGGGAAACCGGACCTAGGAAGAGAAGAGGAACTAAGCAATCGTATATTTCAAAACGTCTGCGTGTTGTTTACTTGTATGTATTTATATATTGTGTTGATTATTATTTATACATTTACAGTGTCAGTCTGTCTTACTGTATACCCTTTGTCTCTTGCATTTTATCCAAAGAGAAAGTGTATTATTTATTTAAGGTGCAATGCTACCCACATTGATGTTCTTCTCATGTAAACCCCTGTCACGCAATTCTCTATCTGAGCTGTACACATCTGCTTGTCGTGGGAAAAGATTAGGATTTTATTTTATTGAGAACTTTTTGCTCACTGATGTACATACCCTTGTGAGAGAAAGGCCCTGGTTTTGTTTACAACTCAAAGCTGACCAAAATGGCTTTGTCTAGTTTTTGTTGAACAAAAGTTACCCGTCCTAGTCCCAGTACAGTGCATATACCAATACTTTTAGTCAATTGTCTCTTTCCCTTCAGATATGTAATAGCCTTTGTGCATTATGGGGAAGAGGATGGAGAATACTGTGACTGAAACAATGTATATGTCTTATGTTTTATACAACATCTGAGTAGGAATCATTTCATTTTTCATTTTTGAGTCGACAATATTTTTGTTTTTCATATTTCATAATGTGCCATTGATACTCTTGTGCACTTTGATTTGCCAATGTTTTTCAGTGCGGTCAATTATTGAATTGATATCACTCCCTCTGAGCCAAGTAAATGCAATTTACCACACAATGTTCATCACATACAATATATCACACTTGAGCATGTTGTATTTCCTCTCACTTTGGGGGATATTCATATGACTTAACTGCTGCGGTAAATTTACTACCTGTTTGTCCAAGACAGAAATCTGTTTTCAGAAGATAGCAGCTGCTAAATTTACAGTGGGGATAAATATCGATGAATAAACCTTGGTCTATTTTGTTATATTATGTTGACTAGAGATTCAGTCATAAATATATAGTTTTGTATTTTTTATGTGAATGTTAAATGTACATAATAGCTATGATGATGATATTTGTACAGGGCAAGAGAGTAAAGAATAAAATCATTTTTTCCCTCAAACTTGTTGTGCTTTGTCTACCATTTACACACACACACGACACAAAACGAATACCTACTTCTCCTCTCCTGTGGAGTCAATCCAGTCCAGTGTTCTACATCATCATCAGATTTGCATTAATACAATCACAGCCAGACAGTCAGTCAGTCATTTCCTCTCCTCAGTGCTCCACTACCTGAGTGTTATATGTTACTTGTGCTGAAGGACCACATAGATAGATACTGTATTTATCTCCATGTGCAGGACAGAACTGTGTCACTCAGTCGCAGCCATATTTAAACCGGTAGATAAAACTTGTGGCTGATCGACTGAAGCTTGTTTGGCATCGTTTCCCCAGCCGTGTGAAAATCTGACTTAGCTTCTGTGCTAAGTTGTTGTGTTTGGTCTCAGTCTCTCTCTCTCTCCCCCTGTGTGTGTTCTCTCTCTACCTCTGTGTGTGTGTGTGTGTGTGTGTGTGTGTGTGTGTGTGTGTGTGTGTGTGTGTGTGTGTGTGTGTGTGTGTGTGTGTGTGTGTGTGTGTGTGTGTGTGTGTGTGTGTGTGTGTGTGTGTGTGTGTGTGTGTGTGTGTGTGTGTGAGTGCGTGCGTGCGTGCGTGCGAGAGATCGGGGGCATCAGGGTCCAGCAGACATGAACCAGCCCAGCAGCTCTCCTCCTCTCCATCCCTCTCCCTGCTCTGCCTTGGATCTGAACCCGAGACTCTCATCTAATCACATTTCAGCAGCAGTAAATGCGATCCTAATCGTACTGTGCGTGCCGTGACTGGTCCTTGTCTGTCTTTTTTGGAAAATGCTGCTTGGGCTTGGGAGTCCACACTGCTAATATAACAACATTATGGAAATGCTGATGCGACAGTCTGAGCCGAGGCTGAGCTGAGTGGGAGAATTTCCCATGGTGGCATCAGAGGTGAGGTTACTCTCTCTCTCCTCTCCTGTCCTGACCTTGGCACAGCATGAAAGGCAAAACCTGGAAGGTTGCACTGAGAACCAGTGACTCATCCCTTAAGTTACTTTCATAGATTATAAAGTCCTAGAAATGATCAGACACATATTTATATAGGGACTTGTATTTGGATTGCACATACGGTAGACAATGAAAAAGGATTGCAGAATGTCATGGCTGTTTTTAATAGGAGAAGAGGACATTTTGAGGGAGAGAGGGAGGGAGGGCGCGAGATAGAGAGGGGAGAAAGAGAGAGGGGGAGAAAGAGAGGCAGACAGAGAGACAGATAGCCAGAGAGACAGACAGGCATAGAGAGAGAGAGAGAGAGAGAGAAGAGAGGGAACCAATGACTCAAAAAAGGAGGTGTGGCTGAAGTTTCATACGAAAAGTGTTAGACGGTAACAGTGCTTGACGGGGTGCTCAAAGTGCTGCCCACACACAATGCAGTCTGCCAGAAACGGGGGACCTTTTTGGACTAGTCTAGTTAGACGGACCGGATGAGTGTGTTATATGAATCCTTTCCTCTTTCCTGTTCACAGACAGACCCCTGTAGCCCTGACAGACTAGACCCGACCCCACTAGCCCTGACAGACAGACCCAACCGGACACGCTATAGACCCCTGCTGAGCTCCTCTTAGGAGTTCAATAGAAACGTGTGAAAATGTGTAGCTTTCTGTGGAAAAGGACTGTATCAGTCAGTCACAGCAGGTCCCCGCAGGGCAGGGGGCTGGCTGGGAGCTGGGAGCACATCACAGCACAGAGTGTACGCTACCACTTATACACTCTGAGAAAGGAATGAAGTAACACTGGGGATCTATTGAAATTGAAACAGTACTGTCCCACTGGGCACACACTGGTTGAATCAACGCAATTTGTCGACGTATTGTGAAATGGAATCAATGAGGAAAATACACTGGATTTGAAAAAAGTAATCAACTAGTACCGTTTTCATCTCATTTCAACCAGCGTTGTAAACATTGAAATTAGGGTAAAACTTCAACTTAATACTTTTGACTTGTTGGTTGTTACATCAATTGAATTTCAACATAATCATCAGATGTACACTACTGTTAAAAAGTTTGGGGTCACTAAGAAATGTCCTTGTTTTTGTCACGCCCTGATCTGTTTCACCTGTCTCTGTGCTTGTCTCCACCCACCTCCAGGTGTCGCCCATTTTCCCCATTATCCCCTGTGTATTTATACCTGTGTTTTCTGTCTGTCTGTTGACAGTTTGTCTTGTTTGTTCAAGTCAACCAGCGGGTTGTCTCAGCTCCTGCTTTCCCCAGTCTCTCTTTTTCCTCATCCTCCTGGTTTTGACCCTTGCCTGTCCTGCCTGCCTGCCGTCCTGTGCCTTTGCCCCTACTCTGGATTACCGACCTCTGCCTGACCTGACCCTGGGCCTGCCTGCCGTCCTGTGCCTTTGCCCATACTCTGGATTACCGACCTCTGCCTGACCTGACCCTGGGCCTGCCTGCCGTCCTGTACCTTGGCCCCGCTACTCTGGATTATCGACCCCTGCCTGCTTTGACCTGTCGTTTGCCTGCCTATGTTGTTACAATAAACATTGTTACTTCAACACAGTCTGCACTTCGGTCTTCCCTGAAACCTGATCGTTTTTTAAAGAAAAGCATTTTCTTTTGTCCATTATAATAACATAAAATTGATCAGAAATACAGTGTAAATATTATAAATGACTATTGCAGCTGGAAACGGCTGATTTTTTATGGAATATCTACATAGGCGTACAGAGGCCCATTATCAGCAACCATCACCTGTGTTCCAATGGCACGGTGTGTTAGCTAATCAAAGTTAATTTTAAAAAGCTGATTGATCATTAGAAAACACTTTTGAAATTATGTTAGCACAGCTGTAAACTGTTGTTCTGATTAAAGAAGCAATAAAACTGGCCTTTAGACTAGTTGAGTATCTGGAGCATCAGCATTTGTGGGTTCGATTACAGGCTCAAAATGGCCAGATACAAAGACTTTCTTCTGAAACTCGTCAGTCTATTCATGTTCTGAGAAATGAAGGCTATTCCATGCGAGAAATTGCCACGACACTGAAGATCTCATACAACACTGTGTACCACTCCCTTCACAGAACAACACAAACTGGCTCTAACCAGAATAGAAAGAGAAAAACACCAGTCTCAACGTCAACAGTAAAGCGGCGAATTCGGGATGCTGGCCTTCTAGCCAGAGTTCCTCTGTCCAGTGTTTATTATTTTTCCCATCTTAATCTTTTCTTTTTATTGGCCAGTGTGAGATATGGCTTTTTCTTTGCAACTCTGCCTTCAGCTGTGCTAACATAATTGCAAAAGGGTTTTCTAATGATCAATTAGCCTTTTAAAATTATAAATTTTGATTAGCTAACACAAAGTGCCATTGGAACACAGGAGTGATGGTTGCTGATAATGGGCCTATGTAGATATTCCATAAAAAATCTGCCGTTTCCAGCTACAATAGTCATTTACAACATTAACAATGTCTACATTGTATTTCTGTTCAATTTGATGTTATTTTAATCGGGAAAAAACACTTTTCTTTCAAAAACAAGAACATTTCTAAGTGACCCCAAACTTTTTAACGGTAGTGTATATGTTAAAATTGCAATAAAATTTCCACGTAGAAACGTTAAAATCCTATATACAATAGTACATTGGATGGTGGAATTTCATATTTGAGTAGACATATTTTATTTGACCTTGTGTCAATGCTGATAGCAAAATGGTATCTTTGAATCAACATCATTGTTTCAGCGTAATGCTATCAGCTGAAAAAAAGATAAATATTAAGTAAAATGAGAAGCCACAGTCCAACGAGTTCTACTTGAACAGTGACTCCTACTGGTATATGAGGGGTAATACACTCTTCCTGCTTCTGTTTCCTAACAGTGTGAGTTCGTCTCAGCTGAGCTATCATCCCACCACATTTAGACATTGATCAGGTTCCATACTTATTATTTTGCGTAGACAACCTAAATAACATTGAATAGTTGAAAGTAAGTCCTTTAACTTTTCTTACACCAGCTGTATGTGAAAGTACATTCGGAGTGAGGTTGGGTTCATGTAGGCTACATTGACATCTGATTTGCCCAATTGGACACCATCAACTCAAAGGGAAGCTAGGTATACTATAATTCATCCATGGTTGATTTGATCTTTGGAAGTTTAGAAGTAGTTAGCATTACCCCTTAGGATGCCAAATTCATTATATTAATAATATAATTTTACCTTTGGATATTGTCTTGTACATGGTTGGTTGATTTGAAATTGAATCTACAAATTATTAATATGATGGATTCCCGTCTCCATCTCCACTTGAAGAATAGGACTAAATCGAATCAAACTTTATTTGAAGCGCATTTAAAGTTTGATTTGATTTAGTGCTATTCATTCACTTACATTTTTGGTTGAGATGGAGACGTGAATGCAACAAATCAAGCATTCAATTGTAAACAAACTGGATATTGAATTATGAACGCAACCAAATATCAACAATTGAAGGTGTATCTTCTGCTTGGATAGTGTATATTATGAATAACATATATAAAAGACAATGTCCAAAAGTAAAAGTGTATTATTAATATCATGAATTTGCATCATATTTACAGGGCTAATGTTAACTACCTCTTGACTTCCAAAGTTCCAATCAACTATGGACGAATGACAGTATACCTAGCTTCACGTTGAAATGATGGTGTCCATTAGGCAAATCAGATGTCAATGTAGCTTACATAAAGCCAACCTTACTCCGAATAAACTTTCACATACAACTTGTGTAAGAAAATGTAGAGGACTTACTTTCAACCAGCTATTGTTTTTTAGGTAGTCTACGCAAATGAGTATGGAAGCTAAATGTGTTGACATGAAGTCAATGTTCAGGCAAAAATTGTTGGACTATGGCTTCACATTTTATACCAATATAACTCTTTATTTAGATTGATGGCATGACGTTGAAACAGTGACGTTGACAATAGTGAAGACATCAAAACTATGAAATAACACATATGGAATCATGTAGTAACCAAAAAAAGTGTTTAAAAAATCCAAATATATTTCATATTTGAGATTCTTCAAAGTAGCCACCCTTTTCCTTGATGACAGCTTTGCACACCCTTGGCATTCTCTCAAACAACTTCATTTGGTAGTCCTCTGGAATGCATTTCAACTAACAGGTGTGCCTTGTTAAAAGTTAATGTGTAGAATTTCTTTCCTTCTTAATGTGTTTGAGCCAATCAGTTGTGTTGTGACAAGGTAGGGGTGGTATACCCGAGATAGCCTTATTTGGTAAAAGACCAAGTCCATATTATGTCAAGAACAGCTCAAATAAGCAAAGAGAAACGACAGTCCATCATGACTTTAAGAAATGAAGGTCAGTCAATACGGAACATTTCAAGAACTTTGAAAGTTTCTTCAAATGCAGTCACAAAAACCATCAAGCGCTATGATGAAACTGGCTCTCATGAGGACCGCCACAGGAAAGGAAGACCCAGAGTTACCTCTGCTGCAGGGGATCAGTTCATTAGAGTTAACTGCACCTTATATTGCAGCCCAAATAAATGTTTCACAGAGTTCAAGTAACAGACACATCTCAACATCAACTGTTCAGAGGAGACTGTGTGAATCTGGCCTTCATGGTTGAATTTCTGCGAAGAAACCACTACTAAAGGTCACTAATAAGAAGAAGAGACTTGCTTGGGGCAAGAAACACGAGCAATGGACATTAGACCGGTGGAAATTTGATATTTTTGGTTCCAACCGTCGTGTCTTTGTGAGATGCAGAGTAGGTGAACGGATGAACTCCGCATGTGTGGTTCCTACCGTGAAGCATGGAGGACGAGGTGTGATGGTGTGGGGCTGCTTTGCTGGTGACACTGCCTGTGATTTATTTAGAATTGAAGGCACACTCAACCAGCATGGCTACCACAGCATTCTGCAGCAATACGCCATCCCATCTGGTTGGCGCTTAGTGGGACTATCATTTGTTTTTCAACAGGAAAATGACCCAACACACCTCCAGGCTGTGTAAGGGCTATTTGACCAAGCAATGATGGGGTGTTGCATCAGATGACCTGGCCTCCACAATCACCCGACCTCAACCCAATTGAGATGGTTTTGGATGAGTTTGACCGCAGAGTGAAGGAAAAGCCACCAACAAGTGCTCAGCATATGTGGGAACTCCTTCAAGACTGTTGAAAAAGCATTCCAGGTGTAGCTGGTTAAGAGAAAGCCAAGAGTGTGCAAAGCTGTTATCAAGGCAAAGGGTGGCTACTTCTAAGAATCTAAAATCTTCCATATGTTCCATATGTGTTATTTCATAGTGTTATTTCATAGTTTTGATGTCTTCATTATTATTCTACAATGTAGAAAATAGTAAAAATAAAGAAAAAGCCTTGAATGAGTAGGTGTGTTCAAACTTTTGACTGGTACTATAGTTCTGATGAATATATTGAAATCAGATTTATGTAACAACCTGTTAGTCCGGTTAAATCAATATACACTGAACAAAATTATTTTACTGAGTTATAGTTCATTAAAGTAAATCAGTCAATTGAAATAGATTCATTAATCTCTAATCTATGGATTTCACATGACTGGGATTACAGATATGCATCTGTTGGTCACAGATAACTTTAAAAAAAATAGTGGCGTGAATCAGAAAACCAGTCAATTTCTGGTGTGACCACCACTTGCCTCATGCAGTGTGACACATCTCCTTCACATAGAGTTGATCAGGCTGTTGATCGTGGCCTGTGGAATGTTGTCCCACTCCTCTTCAATGGCTGTGCGAAGTCGATGGATATTTGCGGGAACCGGAACACGCTGTCGAACACTTCGATCCAGAGCATCCCAAACATGCTCAATGGGTGACATGTCTGGTGAGTATGCAGGCCATGGAAGAACTGGGACATGTTCAGCTTCCAGGAATTGTGTACAGATCCTTGCGACATGAGGCCGTACATTATCATGCTGAAACATGAGGTGATGGTCGGCGGATGAGTGGCATGAAAATGGGCCTCAGGACCTCGTCACGTTTCCGTGCGTTCAAACTGCCATCGATAAAATGCAATTGGATTCATTGTCTGTAGCTTGTGCCTTCCCATAACCCCTCCATAGGGCAAAGTTGACTTTGAAACCAAAAATCAACATGCAGCAAAAAAAAAAACATTAATCAATTAGCAGAAAATATGGTCAGCAGACTGGCGGTAGTCCCCGGCTGCAGTCTTTGGCCCGACGGACACTTTTCCCATTGGCCTTTTATATCTGACAGGGAGCGAGAAAAGGTATCCTCTGGAAATGTGAAAAGGATGTTAAAATGAGCTGAAACACATACAAGTCCCCTCTCCGACTTCCCTTCCCTGTGATCACGTTTCAAAGTGCACACAATGGCCCGTATTCAGAGCAGGTTGGCATTTATTGTCATGAATCTTACACTGGAGGCAGCTCTGTAGAGTGGTCCCCAGCTGGCACAGCCACAAAGTCATAAAAGCCTAACTTTAACCACACTGCTAACCCTATTGCCAAATCCTAACCTTAAATTTAGACCAACATTTTTAATAAATTTTTTGAATATAGCCAATTTGGATTTTGCAGCTGTACCATCTCACGGGAATCGCTCAGTTCTTTCTCCAGGGCAAGATTCATGACAATAAGCCTTCGTATTCAGAAAGCGTCCCAGTGTACCAGCACTAATCTAGGATCAGGACATCAGGTCCCCGCTGTCCATATAATTATGATCTAAAAAGCAAAGCTGATCCTGAGACACTTTGTGAATACAGGCTAATATGTCCCATAAGAGTGAGTATGCGTGCATGCCTCACTGATCCCATATACAATCAGCCACTCTAAATGAAGAGATGAAAGATTGAAGGAATGCTGCTGCTTCTCTTTCATTAGGGCCATTAGTTGAGCAAACGTCTAGTACAACATGGACAGTTAGTTGGGTCTTTTGCAACAAGGATGTCCGTGTTGTACTGTAGTAGGGGCCACAGCGATATCTATTTGTTTATTTAAAGCTGGGAACTTAGGTTTTAGGCATAAATGTACTATAATTCAGCAATTAGGCATGACGCAACGAAGCCTTTAGCCGTGGTATATTGGCCATATACCACAAACCCCTGAGGTACCTTATTATTATTATGAACTGGTTACCAATGTAATTAGAGCAGAAAAAAATAAATGTTTTGTCATAGCCATGGTATACGGTCTGATATACGACAGCTGTCAGCCAATCAGCATTCAGGGCTCGAACCACCCAGTTGAAAATCTTGTTTATTTGGTGAGCTAACACAGAGTACAATTCCATAACACCCCATGGATCACTTTTTGTCATTTACATTTATTAATATGTTATTTTATCACCTATACGTGAAATATTTAATTGTCTATAGAAGTATAATACGTTTTCTACTCTGTGAACATTGTATGAAATGTTACATTACAGCATTATGATTGATATTTTCCTCATGGTTGCGAAATGTGTCAGAAAAGTAAGTGATTCTGGGTGAGAGTCATTCTTTAGTCTTGTTTGCTGAGAAACTTTCCTGGGAAATGATGTGCTAATGTCCAGGTGTAATGGAAATGGAAGATTAGACTTTTTAAAGAAGATTAGTGTAACACTGTCTAGCCAGACCCTCGCTGGATAAAAGCGAGAACAGATTTAAAGTTTCTGTCTTGCAGACGGCTTTGTGAAGTTGTTCAGACATGGTCTAAGTTTTCAGATTAATCCCAAAAGTGTTCATCTGTCTGCATACTAATATTTGTCTGGGACAGACAGGGACAGAGACAGTCAGAGCAATTGGAAATGGACTTAACTACTTTTTATATATAGTTTCTCGCCCGAGACAGAATGCTTGTTGTTATAAGAATGATTGAAGAAAGTAAAAGTACCATTGTTTCATTTCAAGTAATTAGCATTTCTCAGCAGTGAGAGAATGTTTTCAAGCTGTTAAACTAGAAACAAAGAGAATGACTTTTAGTACATATGAGGAAAGAATTTCTCTATCCTGTCCTTCAAACTGTGGTTCTAGACAGCATATTTTGGGAAGGTTTATATTCTGTTCAGTAGCATTGATTTGATTATATATCTATGTACACTATTATATGACTATAAAATATATTGATTAGATCCATCAATCCATGCAACATCAAGGCCAACTAATGTATGTCATTGCAACCATGAACAGTTTACTTAGTCTGACACACATATCATATCAATCTCCATCGAATGGTCATCAACCAAGCGGTGTGAACTCCTACATGTATGAATGTCACCATTTAGACATGCCAGAACATATCACTGAATATAGAACATAGTGTTATATACAGTCAGGGCTTACCCCAAACAAACATCTCTCAATTGTCCTGGCATTCAGATCAAAGAATGTAAAAAGATAGAGACAACATATCCAAATAAGGACTTCCTGACAAACTACCCTGTGACGTCAACATGGTTTTCACTAGGCACAAAACGGAAGAAAATATGATGAAATGGTAAGGTACTATCTGAACTCTATCCAATAAGAAACACTCATTTTAGTTTTCCGTCGCACAGCGGTTTGCAACATGTTGCTACTATGTGTCCTATGAATACGACCCATGTTTGTCAAGCTAAACAATGACATGGCACATGTAATAGGGACTTCCTGACTAAAAACGAACACCTGTGACGTCTTGTCTGGCACGAGATAAATAGTGGGTTCCGAAATTATTGGCACCCTTGAAAAAGATGAGCAAAAATAACTGTATAAAATAAATAAATCAAATACCGAACTATATTGTTATTTAATTATATAATTATGATATTTCATACTAAATCAATTGCTCAGAGAAAGAGATTTTGTTCAACAAGTGATACCATAATTTTTTTTAAAGGTTGGAATAAAAATGATTGACACCCCTGTTGCAATTCCTCACCTTGCGAGGACAACTGCAATGAGCCTTTGTCTAAAATGTTTTATGAGCGAGAACACATTCGGAGGGACCTGAGATCATTCCATACAGAACCCTTCCAGATTATAGATATCCTTCGTCTGCGCTTATGGACTTGCCCTCTTCAATTCAAAACACAGATTTTGATTGGGTTTCAAGTCCAGAGACTGAGATGGCCATTGCAAAAATGTTGATTTTGTGGCCAATTAACCATTTCTTTGTGGGTTTTAATGTGTGCTTGGGGTTATTGTCTTGCTGGAAGATCTACTTTTGACCAAGTTTCAGCCTCCTTTCAGAGACAACCAGGTTTTTGGCTGAAATGTCCTGGTACTGGGTAAAGTTCATGATGCTGTTGACCTTAACAAGGGTCCCAGGATCCTTGGAAGCAAAAAAAAAGACCCTTGGAAGCAGAAAAGAACCCCATACCTAATGTTAAATATGGTGGTGGATATTTCATGTAACGGGGAAATTTTGCTTCCACTGGTCCTGGGGGCCTTGTTAAGGTCAACACTCAACAGCATCATGAACTTTGGACAGTACCCAGGACATTTTAGTCAAAAACCTGGTTGCATCTGCCAGGAGGCTGAAAATTGGCCTGAAGTGGATCTTCCAAAAAGACATTAACCCCAAGCACACATCAATTGGCCACAAAATCTATATTTTGCAATGGCCATCTCTCCGGACTTGAAACCCGTGCAAAAGCGGTACTGGAGCGCCAAGTCTAGGTCCAAGAGGCTTCTAAACAGCTTCTATCCCCAAGCCATGACTCCTGAACATCTAATCAAATGGCTACCCAGACTATTTGCATTGCCCCCCCCCCCCCTTAACTCTACCTACATGTACATACTACCTCAACTAACCGGCACCCCCCTGTATATATTGTTATATTTTACTGCTGCTCTTTAACTACTTGTTACTTTTATCTCTTATTCGTATTTTTTAAAACTGCACTGTTGGTTAGGGGCTCGTAAGTAAGCATTTCACTGTTAGGTCTACACCTGTTGTATTCTGCGCATGTGACTAATACATTTGATTTGATTTGAAGACCTGTGGTTTGAATTGAAGAGGGTAGTCCATAAGAGCAGATGAAGGATATCAAGGATCTGGAAAGATTCTGTATGGAGGAATGGTCTAAGATCTCTCCTAATGTGTTCTCCAATCTAATAAAACATTTGAGAAAAAGGCTCAGTTCTGTTTTCCTCATAAGGTGAGGTATTGAAAGGTGTTGAAAACAGTGATGTCAATTTATACCCCTACCTTTTTGAGGATTTTTATTTTTATTAACAAAATCACTTTCTCTAAACAATTGTATAAACTAACATAATTATATCATTAAATACAAATATAGCTCAGTATTTGATTTATTTATTTTATACAGTTATTTTTGCTCATCTTTTTCAAGGGTGTCAATAATTTCGGAACCTACTATTTATCTCGTGCCAGACAAGACGCCACAGGTGTTCGTTTTTAGTCAGGAAGTCCCTATTACATGTGCCATGTCATTGTTTAGCTTGACAAACATGGGTCGTATTCATAGGACACATAGTAGCAACATGTTGCAAACCGCTGTGCGACGGAAAACTAAAATGAGAGTTTCTTATTGGATAGAGTTCAGATAGTACCTTGCCATTTCGTCATATTTTCTTCCGTTTCGTGCCTAGTGAATACCATGTTGACGTCACAGGGTAGTTTTCTGTCAGGAAGTCCTTATTTGGATATGTTGTCTCTATCTTTTTACATTCTTTGATCTGAATGCCAGGACAGTTAAGATATGCTTGTTTGGGGTAAGCCCTGACTGTATACTGTACTACTGTATGACTCATCACTGTACACAACACACACACGCATGCACACACACACACACTTGGGGTAAGCCCTGACCGTAAACTGTACTGAATGAGTCACCATTAGAGAAATAATATGAGCAGTTCCTCTTGCTTATGGCTCTAAGTGTAGCAGGCTGCCGGGAGAGGGTTTGTGGCCTCAGTGTAGCAGGCTGCAGGGAGAGGGTTTGTGGCCTCAGTGTAGCAGGCTGCAGGGAGAGGGTTTGTGGCCTCAGTGAGGCTCAGTCTAGTCCAGGGGAAGAAATGAATGCAACAGAATAATAAAACAAATCATGCTTTTTCAAATGTCAAACAAAATCTAAATCGAGAGAATAATATTAAAAACATCCTATCAATGACTCCAGAATAACAATTCATATTTAAGTTGCATAAGTATTAGATAGTTCTTGACAGGGCCATACCTCTTTATATGGCTCTGATTCTTGATACTTAAGGTATCCTAGCAACCTGACAATGAAATAATTGATGGAGTGAACACAAATGTCCTTTTTCTTTTGCCTTTATTGTCCATGTTGCCAAGTGGAGTTATGCATAAATTATGTATATACACAGTAGACCTTCAGAATAGACTAAGCCAGTAAAGCAAAACTGCTAAATGTCAATTTCATCTTCCAGTATAAACACAGACATGTGCCTGCCCTTGCAGATTATAACAAAACCATCTGTAACAAATGTACAAATTGATCTTGATATAGATATAAATGAATTAGAAAATAGGCAACTTGAAGAGTTTGGCTATCAGGGTATAAACACTTGATCGATACGTTACTATAAATACAACATGTTTAAATATTGGTATACTTCGCCCTAAAAAGACTAAACAAACACCAGGTATCCTAGATCTAGCACTCTCGAGCTACACCTGTGGCACACGGCTGGTCTGGTAACCGCGGAAACCAGGCGGGTCATCTCAAAGGTCCAGGGGGGCGGAGCAACCAAACAGATGACGTCATCAGCAGGGAACAGCAGTCGCAGATGATTGACAGCGTCGAGGCACTAATTGACAACATTGGGTGCTGACTCGCTCAGGTACAGGAGTGTTTTTTTTTTTTTACATTCAATTTTCAGTAGCAACATCATCGCTGTACACGAAACACACCGTTCACTGTGAAGACTCTGTACTATTCATTGAGAATCTTCATCCTGATATAAATGTCATTGGCTGTGCCGTGCAAACTACATCCAATCGCATACTACACCTTTTCTTAAAAACACAGAGGGGCAGGAGTTCCGCCCCTCAGTAACAAGACTATCAAATCACTCAAATACTTCGACATACTATCTAAAGTTAATTCTACGCCGTATGCATTTCGGTGAAAACAGTGGGAGAAAGCTTTTAATTCAAACTCAAATTAAGTCTCACCTCTATCTGCGTCCAGCAAATTGATGTTGTGGAGTTGAGGGAGAAAAAAAAAAAATCGAACCAACACTTGTTTGTGAAGACACTTAGAAAAAGGTTTGGCTTTTAAAACACATTAAGGCAGTGAAGTAGAAACTATTTGTTACAGACCAGAAAGTGTTGTGGGATAAATCACTATTGAGCATGATACACTGAGTGTCCAAAATATTACAAACACCTTCCTAATACTAAGTTAAATCCCGTTTGCCCTCAGAACAGCCTCAATTCGTCAGGGATGCTGGCCCATGTTGACTCCAATGCTTCCCACAGTTGTATCAAGTTGTCTGGATGTCCTTTGGCTGGTGGATCATTCTTGATATAGATGGGGAAACTGTTGAGTGTGGAAAAACACACCTACTACCATACCCAGGTCAAAAGGCACTTCAACATTGTGTCTTGCCCATTCACCCTCTGACTGGCACACATACACAATCCATGTCTCAGTTGTCTCAAGGCTTAAAAATCATTATTCAACCCGTCTCCTCTCCTTCATCCACACTGATGGAAGTGGATTCATAAAGGGATCACAGCTTTCACCTGGATTCTCCTGGTCAGTCTGTGTCATGGAAAGAGCCGGTGTTCCTAATGTTTTGTGCACTCAGTGTATATTTGTACAGAAAACATATTTACGTTCTTAACTCTCCCCTTTCGTTATTTTATTTGTCAAGCACGTTGAAATGCATTCTCTGTAAGAAATGTGCTACAGGAGATAAAGCGTATCCCAGTTACTCTAAACGTCACGCAAACGTGTTCACTTACCACAGACAGTCTAGTAGCAATGTGCAACTATCAGTCATTCAATGTACAAGAACAATGGTGAGTGAATAACAAGAATTATAATAACACATTACAGATAGTGTCAAACTGGTGTTCTGTAAGTCTTAAATAGGGATATATATTTTGAGTGGAGGCGATGCATTTCCCACATGAAATGGGTCCTTCTTTCGTGGAGTCCACTAGGTCTCTACAGCTTGAAAACCGTAGTAGACTTTTCCATCCTCTTACCATGAAAACCATGGAGGTCCATAGATTCTCGGTGGCGGGGAATGACTCCATGCTCTATGACTCCTCTGGGATCAGGTGAATCCATTGTGGTTTGCCATCCCATTGGCTTTGTAGCTATGATGTAGCTCCTGTTCGGTCCGACTATAGACCGATGTGGGGTTTATAGTTCCTATGGTTTAACAGGGCCGTGTGGGGTTTGTAGTTCTTGTGGCTCAGCACGTCCTGTGAGATCTGTGGGATTTGTAGTCTCTGTAGCTCAGCACGACCTGTTGGTTTCGTAGTACCCAGTAGATGTACAGGACCTATGGGGATTGTAGTTCATGTACTCGGCAGGTCTTCTGGGATTTGTAGTTCCCTATAGATGTGCAGGTCATGTGGAGTCTGTAGTTCCTGTGGGATTTGCAGTTCCTAGTAGATGTGCACATCCCGGCTCATATCCTGCCTGTGTCTTGGTCCTTGTCTTCCAGCAGCTCAATAAGCTGAGTGAAGCTCTGCTTCACGGCATCTATGTTGTCCACTGAGCTGCCCTCTAGAATCCAGCTCTTCCCTCGGGCCAGGGGCTCCAGTTCAAAATACTTCTTTATCTAACAGAGAAGCAGACGTAGAAGGAGAGAGGACAGAGTTTTAACACCATCATTTTAAGTAACATATCAACAAGACAGAGAGACAGAGAGACAGAAACCAACAGAGAGGAGAGAGAGAGAGAGACAGAGACACAGAGAGAGATTGAGAGCTCAGTGGTTTGGACACATTGAAAAACACATAACAGTGAATAAATATCTGTAACATTATCTCATTTGGTATTTCCTTCTTGATGTGCGGGTGTACGGCATAGTATAAGATAACTGATTTTGAATAAATAGTTTTAATTCCTATGTAATTACACCAATATCTGCCAAAAGCTTACATTCCATCTAACAAGAGCCAAGTGGAGACCACAAACTAGGCCAAAGTTGTACAAAAAAAGTGTCTAAATAAATTAAGCAATACAACTCCGTCCAACCATGGAAGCATGAGAGCAAAAACAATAACTATCAATCCTGAATCAAATGGGAGAAAGGTTACCCTTGTGGATTCTGCTAACTCCCAGTTGAGCTTAAATACACACCGTTTTGGAAAACAAGAACAGTGTCCAGCTATGTCAAAATGTCGAAAAAGACAAAAACACGGCTACGATTCTCTCAACACTTTAAAAACTTCTGCAAACACTTGACTCACATTGATAGGTGGTCAAGCCATCGTAGCAGACCGTTTCTGGGAAGGTTTACTACCTGGTACCAGGGATCCCACAAATATATGGGAACCACACAGGACCACTTATATGAGTCAGTAAGCCTAAGGCCATAATGGTCAGTCTCTGTGGTGGTTTACTACCAGAGGGGGGGAATGAGGCAAGGCCAACAAGGCCATAACCTTATAAATAGAATGAGGGGCTTTTCCGTTCTACTAGGTATATTTCTATAGCCATAAGTAGGGCATCAGACTGTTTCATTGACTGTTTACTACCAAGGCGATGTAAGGCCATGCTGGTCTCCTGGTCATCAGACAGCGTGGTGACGGAACGCTACTTGTTGCCCTCTCCGGGTAATAATGATCTGAGAGAGCAGAGTAGTGTCTGGAGAATCGTGACCCCACACAGGCCAAGAATAAATACCTGGCAAAGCCCCAACCCGAGTGTCAGGTCAGTACTCGGAGGAGTCATTTTTCACATTTGGAATAAAACTGGTCTGGATAGTGGATACTATAGCAGGGTCGTGGTAAGTAGGGCAAGAAAACGCTTAGAAACGGAGCGAAACGAGGGATCTGCTAAATGCTGGTTTTCGTGTTTTTTTCCCCCCATGGCAAAACGTTTTGCTACGTTGTGCCCTAAGGAACATGACTCAGCACTTGGATAAAGGGAATAGGAAATTAGGTCAAATAAATAAAACAATTTGAGTAAACAAGAGTCTTAACGGTTAACTTTTCCAACAGATTCTGTCCATCTGTGTTTAAAGAGGAGAGTCCAGTGTTTGGCTGTGTGTCTGTCAGTGCCAGTCAGTAGGGACAACTTCCTCTTCTCTGTGCAGACTGAGGAGGGGGGGGGGGGGGGGGATATCATGTTCAAACCCATTCAGAGAATAGGACTAGGGAGGATATCATAGGATACCCTAGGACACCACACTGCACTGATGGCCAAACCGACAGGAACAAGAGAGACTAGAATCTGCACTGACAGGCTGTAAAAAGCTCTCCAGAAAGTGCTGGAGCTGCTCTTGCCCTTTTCCTTTCAGAGCAGAGAGAAAGAGAATAAATAAATAATCAAACAAAACATCCTTTGAGCCAAAGCTCCCATAGCATGCCAAGAATGCTGATTAAGATTTCCCTGTCTGGGACTTCATCGCTCGCTGCTATGAAATTACACAATCCTCCTCCTCCTCCTCCTCCGAGAGAGCGAGAGAGAGAACAGGCTTAGAAGGCGCCGCAGCTTTTGTCTATTGTTTTTATTTTTGTGTGTGTGTGTGTGTGTGTGTGTGTAACAGTGGGATGAATGTTGATGAATTTCAACATGGAGAAATCAACAGGTCTATGAAGGAGAGGTTGAGGTAAGGTTAGGGGTTAGAGGGGTTAGAGGCTAGCCTGATACAGTACAACAATCCACTGTCTGGTGGAAAAGACTGACACAGCAGAAACTTTCCCATTACAAGTCTCTCTTTGCTGGACATCTCAACGGGGTCATGATGGGCAAGCTGGTAGCCTCACTTGGCCAAACTTAGCCTACATGTAGGCTGAGCAAGCTAACGCAAGACTTTGCTAACAAGCCGGAGGAGAGATGTTGGTGGGACAAATCAGTAAGACCCGGAGGTTTTCTCTTTACAGACTGGGATTTACCTATCAGCTAGTCTTGTGCACCAGACAAATATCCTGGGGACAAAGTTACCTGTCAGGTACATGAGTTTCTCTCTGCTCGATGTCTCAGCAGGGTCATGATGATGGGCAAGCTGGCAAGCTTCGCTTAGCCTGACTTAGCTGTAGGCGGAGCTAGCTAACCCACAGCAAGTATAGGGTGCGAGGCTAATAAGATGAAGTAGATGTGGGAAGGTCATTCAGTGTGAACAGCAGATAAAGGATTGAAGGCATAGAAATAGAGTGATTAGAACAGGCTTGGAACCTCTAACCCTGGCAATTTGACTGGGAAACGCATGGGTACACTCGCAATGGCTGCCTCGAATTGTGATGCAATATTTTCCATGGTCATGTAGAATGTTCCAGCAACTGATGCTGGATTACCATGGTACTGTAGAATGTTAATTAACATTTTGCTAACTGATGCGGCTCATGCAATGGAATGTACTTATTGTAATGTCAGTTGAGTTGATTCAACAAATCACAGCACAGACTGATGTGTACACTTCCTGATTTTACTTCCAGCTCTGTTTCTATGGGTACAATCGCAATGTCCACCAATTATGCCATCATTGACTTGAATGGGGACTCCTTTTCTATTCATTATATTTCTATTTGACTCTACGGACTGTGGTGGTGTGACCTATACGTCATACAGCCCCAGAAAAACCTGCTCAAAGCTGGGATCAATAGGATATTTTTCCAGGGCTGACGAGATCTAATCTGATCAAGATCGAGTCTGGTGAAAAACGGTGGGAGGATGGGAGCTGAAACCACAGTAAGATGGTGTTAGCCTGAGGAAGGGCCATGTGCTTTAAACATAAATGATCAAAGTGGTAAGAGTTCATTTGAGGAAAGAAAAACGAAACTCTTCCAAAACATGATTGTTCCTCCCGTGGTGACAGTTCACAACTGCGCAAATCCAGACCTGCATCTGGAAGACAACTGGGTCATGTCCAGTAGACAAAATGTTTTGAAACAAGAAGGTATTACCTAAAGCGGTTCCATAAGAAATACTTGTTTTGTTTTTCCTTGTGCCCTACTAAATATGACCCTGAAGTAGCTAGTAGAACCAGCTACTTCCTGTTCTGCTCAGAGAGTATGTTAGATTGTATATGGGTATAGGTATTTAACATGGTGCGGACTGACTTCCTGTATAACCATAATGCTTAGAGTGGAGGCTATAGCTCGGTTTAAGCCTTTCCTCCAATGCGCCGTGAGAGAGAGGTGAGGAATCAAGGACAGGAGAAATCAAGGATTTGACCTCTTAAACACTTTGACAGACCCTATTGGTACCATAGGGTGCTGCTGAGTGACTCCTGTATAACCCCCTGTGTAGAAACAGGGGCCTCCCCTCTAAAAAGGAGACCTGTTTCCCCAACAGGCCTTGAGGGGATGTGGAGGAGGCAGCGAAACACCCCTGGTAGATTTACAGTAACTCAATTTTACAGGGGGGCTACGACTACGAGCCGCCTGAACGGGCTGACAGCAAACATCTGGTCCTGAGGCTGGAGCTGGACTGGGGAGCTGGCAACATGCCATGTCATCAGCAGTATCCGTGGCAAGGAGAGGGCCCCAGACTCCAGCCCTCACAGGTCTCCCTCCTTCCCTTCCTCCCTCACTGCCCTCTGTCCATCCATGTATTCATCCAGAAATTGAGAAATCCACGCAAGGCTTCACAAAGAAAACAACCCATTGATTGACAGGTGACCCAATACTTTTAACACCAAGATACTCTGAGATCTACCAATCAACCTGAAGGGGATTTACACACACTCACACACATAAGGTAAGACTGATGTCTTTTTAATGGCTTACATTCTGCATAACTTTCATAGTCATGGGAGACCTTTCCAGGACCGTTCTTATTAAGCGGAGGCTGATGACAGCCACAGTAACATGCAATATTTGACTAAATAGCTCACTGATTAGGGGGAATAGAACCAGGAAGATCGTGTAAATCCGTATTACTGAAAACATCTCAGAAAAAAAGAACTTCAGCCCACCAACAACACAGCTCCACAATTGAATCTCACTTTTCAGATGATGGTCTGACATACCTCTCATATTTCAGACCAAGATCTGATCTTTGGGGTGGCTCCAGTTTTGTATAAAATCAGTGGAAAATACGGACCGTTCCAAACCAAACCTCCTGTAAGCCCTATAACCTCCACAAACAAGCCTTGGGATCATCCCTGCTATTTCCCCACAGCAGTGGAGGGAATAATATTTCATGGTGGAGCAGTAGAGGGACAAGCATTGGGGATTCCTCAGCGGTAAAACATTCTCCACGAGGTAGCTCAGTAACCAACGCTGAGCCAAGACCTGATTCACATTTTTAAAAACGGCAGAGACGCCACGCACACTAATATTCAAACAAGGCCTGTGTATTCCATGAACTTGTTCTGTATGTACATATTACATATCACAGACATTTCGCACAACAGTTCACAGAGCACGGAGAACAAGGCCTGGATGAATTAACCTAGGTAGCCTACGCATGTAGGTACTATGTACTAGTACCCCTAGTACTATGTACTAGTACCCCTAGTACTATGTACTAGTACCCCTAGTACTATGTACTAGTACCTACACATGCATCGATAAAACGCTGCGTTCATACGCGACTTATGAGCCAGGTCAAATTTAACAGCAAACTTCTGAGGAGCACTTAACTCTTTTCCTCTCGCATTCCTTCGGTCCCAGTCTCCCCTTTCAAAATGGCAGATTGAGGGTACGTCCTGAATGGCACCCCTATTCCCTATATGGTGCTGTACGCCATTCGGAATGCAGCCGGAGTCTAAAGTGAAATGTTATGTGTGAGTAGGGTTGAGAGGCTGTGATAGCCCGTGAGCAACAGTGGCCAACGTAAGCCCACCTGAGATAAAAGGCCCCATCTGGTGCCATCATTCATCTGTGTGATGAATCTCTCCTCACGTCACGACTAGTGACGCCACTCCATTATGCAAGGCTGGTGTGTGAGTTCTGGCTGCTGAGTGGAGTGGATGGCTGGGGCTGGGGTAGGTAGTCCATAACTCACACGCGGTGTAGTAGACTGGGTGCGGCTGGTTGGGGCCCTCAGAGGCTTCAGCGCCAGAGGGCCAGATCAACTGAACCGCATCGGGGTGCGGCAGGAGCCTCCGTCGGTCGGGGGCCACAGTCAAGGGTTGTGTACCAAACGGCATCCGATTCCCTATATAATGCAATGCTTTTGACCGGAGCCAATTGGGACACAACCTAGTCCAGTTAGACACACATCTTGGAGCAGAGGAGGCTCTAACACATGCCACAGCCACAGTAACACACTCCCTCCAGGGTTGGCCATCAGACAGAGAGGCCCCTGGGAACACAGGAGCTATTGCAGACCTCAATTATAAAACGCATGTAGTTCTATCCCTGTGATGTACTTGTCTATTAATGTTAACTATTAATGTCATGTTTAATGTGGACCCCAGGAAGAGTAGCTGCAGCTTTAGCAGTAGCTAATGGGGATCCTAATAAATTACTCAATCGACATAAGCCCCACGCACGTACACATGTACACGTTCAATTCATCCATCGATTCACGCACACACACACATGCATACACAACGCCGTGCACCGAGTAACACACACACACACACACACACACACATAAAACCAGACGTCCCACTCAGACATACAGACCTGGAAATCTAATTGGATAAAAATACCTATTGGTGAAAGTTGTCTACTCTACTGCCATGAGAAGAAGTCTAGCTAGCAGTCAATGTGATTAGTCTGCATCCTCTGGCCAGACACACACACGCGCACACACACAAACTGCGTAGTGAGATAGATGTCAGCAGGCTGTCTGGGTCTGTCTGGCCGGTGAAGACAGGGTCGAGGGGAACAGAGGGGACAGAGGGCCCGTGTTGTTCCTGTTACTCGAGCATCGTGGGTAAAGAATGTGGAACGGTCGGTCTGCAATAGGTGAAGTTTACATTCAGCCCAATGCTGTTGGTTTGAGTGGCTGTACGCAATATGTAGGTACATTAAACCTGGTGGGAGGAAATATTATGCACGATGTTGGTTTGAATGCCTGTATAATTCTCGGGAGACGTGTACATCAGCCATGTATCCACACATATGTATGACTGGCATCCTATAATGACAGTGAAGGCCAATACGTAATGTGTGTGTATATGCCTGTAAATGCATGTCAGAGGCACACACACACACACACACACACACACACACACACACACACACACACACACACACACACACACACACACACACACACACACACACACACACACACACACACACACACACACACACACACACGTCCAGCCTGTGTGACAGCAGCAGTCTAGACAGTACTAGCTGCTACAAGGTAGACGTAACACAGGTGGCGTTGGGGACAGCAACAAAAGGAGCCAGTGGGTTCAGCAGACCTGGCCAATGCCACCAGACAGTGTGTGCGTGCGTGCGTACATGGACCTGGCCAGTCATGACAACCCCTCTCTGTGTGACCGACTGGCGCAGCGACCTTTAGAATGGGAGCGCCACACAATGGTGTCTGGACTCCTCTCCCTTCTCTCACTCTCCCTTAAAAACTCTCTTTTTGCCCCCTCTCTCCTTCTCCCCCCTCTCTCTCGCTCTCTTTCTGCCGCTCTCCCTCTCTCAGGGCAGACAGAATGTAACACACCCCAGGACATGCCACTGTCACAGTCCCGCCTCTGTCTGTCTGCGAGACACACAACATGGCCTTTGTCTGCCGCCTCTCAAACGCATCTTTCAATAAGTAGAAAAGAAAATCTACAGCCTCCCCCGCAAAGATATTTGTCTAAATGATCGAGCCTGAACGCAATGAAAAGCTCTCGTTCTTTTCTTTCTCCTCTCCTCTGTCTTTGCCCTCTCTCTTTTTACATCTAAAGCATGGCTACTATTCACTTTGAGCAGTGCCTTTACACCTACGCTGCAACAGTTTTACCGTATCAAAGGGAATACGAGTATCTCCGTTACGCTACACTTGCGGTACGAGCGACCTAGGGACAGAGAACACACCAGAAGGTCGCTAGAGAGATTGTTATCTGGACGAGGTCTTCCTCTACTAGCGGCCCCATATGTTGTGGGTTTCCTAGGCATCCGTCTCTATCAGTCAGTCCATAACTCTATTAGGTGCAGATGCTGGGTAGGGATGCTCTGTCTAGTCTCTCAAGCTGAGGTAATTCTATTATTATTCTAAATTACCAGCCAGCCAGATCAGGGACAGGAGGAAGGGAGATGGAGGAGGAGGGGTGAGACCCCAGCAGATTATTTTAAAGGAAAGGCATTGACCCCCATTACTGCACAGAGGGAGGGCAGCCTCCCCAGACGGGTGGGGGGGGGGGGCAGTAAATTACCCCAGATAGTCAAGCCTGGGCTGGGTAGAGTTTCAGCTGCCACGGGGGTTAGTTATGGAGAGAGTGGAGGCTCAAGAGCACCGCACATCAATAATCAAAGAGCAAAAGCCTTGGTTCTATAATGAGGATAAGAGCACAAGAGGTTTACTCACCAACTGTGCATGTGTGCTCATGATGTGCATGGGGGGAATGCATACACACAGGCACACACACAGCAGTACGTGGAGGAGGCAGCTGAGGTGATTGTCTTACTTACCCCAAAATATCGGCATACGTTCTACCTAAAGCTATGAGTGAGAATGTTCTTTATAAAGGGACTGCCAAGACATGTTGCCTTGCCTTGTTGTCTTGGGCTTCAGACAGAGAAAGGGGTGTCACTGTCCCTGTGTGTGCTTCCTGCGGTATTACCATCCATGGTGGTTCTCCCCGACACTAGGAAGTGTCATAGGAGAAGGATGAGAGGGGTTCCTGACAGACAGAGGGAGGGAGGGAGGACAGGGGTTGTTGCTGTGGTTTGGTGTGTGTGGTTTTGATGTTCCTTCTGCTGATCAGACACTGGCCTTGGCACCCATATTAGGCATCGATGCCAACGTCGCCTGAGTGAATTCCCATCCCTCTGCAGAAAACAAACGGGCCCGTTGTGGTCGGAGCGGAGAGCGGAGGGCGTGCCGTCTGTCGGAGTTGCTGAACACAGGGACAAACAAGGACACAAACACAGATTCCAACAGACTCCACAGACTCTGGGTGGGTGGGTGGGTGGCCCCTCCCCCTCAGACCAGAGTTCAAGTACTATTCAAAATAATGTGTTATACTTTTGCTGTGTTTGATTGAGCTTGCCTGCTGTAATAGAAAAGTCCCAAAAGTGCAAAACCAGCCTACCGGGAACTCTAAGCAGGCTAAAGCAAACACACAAAGTATCTGAACAATTTCAAATAGTATTTGAACCCATGCCTCCCTCCACAGTGTTGTTGGCCCGCTGGAATATAGAATCCAGAACATTCCACTTGAGTTTCAGGAGGGAACAAGAGCAGGTTGATTCCAGACCCAAATTATTTTCCTTCTGAGTCCAATACCTACCTACTACGCCTACCACCCGTGGTGTAGACTGGCACACAGTTTGTGGCATATCATATTTGTTTCTTATCTGCCGTAATATCAAATGAAAATTCCAACAAACTATTTTTCATTATAAGGCTTGAGTTTTGAGTCATGCAAGGATTCAACTGAGTTACTAATGTATGCCATTCCCTTAAAGCTTTTCCATGTGAATTTAAGCAGTTTCAAAGTGCTCTATTTTAGTTGACTGTGATACCAGCTACCCTCAGTCACCCACACTCTCAAACAGACTCAATAACACACAACTTTTCCCTATTAAAAATATTATAGATTTCTTTGGTTGATCCTCCTAAAAAAAAATGTGCTTTTGTTGTCCCCGACCCAAACGTTCACAAGAAAGTGGTTCTCCAAGTGGCTCTGTTGGCTTTCTAAGTCTCTACGGCTGTGGTACCTTACCTGCTTCACCTGCAATACAGCCGCAGGTGTGGCCATTGGGACGGTCCCTCTGCAAAACGAATCCTTCTTGGAATATACTGTACAATGAACTGTATCGCAGTGAACGATTTACAGGACCTTCTCATTTGTGTCGCCCCTTTCCATACACACATGTTCGTGGTATTGCACATTGTAAACACAGCACGGATTTGCCACGTTCAATTGTCTGTATGCTATTGAATTACACCTGCATCATCTGCTACAGCGCACATGCCTGACTGTGAGTGCAGAGGCTGCACGTGGAAGCGGCACTGAAAACAACATTTGCACTGCAAACTAACACAGTCCACTACGCCGCGGTGTTAAAATGACCAGCCGTACTATAACAACAGAATGCTGAATTAAGACGCAACTCTTCAAGTGGACAGGTATAACGCTTCATGTGCGTGAACAAGCAACTGTTACAAAACTTGATTGATCCTTTTGGTGAACAATAGCTCTACGCAGCGCTTCCTCTGCAACCTGAAAGGTGCTGCTCTTACACGGTCCTGGTATTGCTTCTGTCTGGATCGGCCCATCTCCTCCATGACTCAACTGCAGAGTGCGTCTGTCTGCAAATCGCTCTGCCCCCTGCCGAGGGATCTAACTCTGTAATAAAGAGCTTATGACACCCCCCAGCTATGCAGCATGTCGGGGATGGAGGGAACTGAAGGGAGCCGAGTGCGTGTTTGCCTGTCTGTGGCTCAGGGACCAACGTAAGCCTGGAGGTCTGGCTCGGATGGAAAGGGACTAAAGGCTGCAGTGTGGCCGTGTGTGTGTGTGTGTGTGGCTGGGTGATTTGCGCGACTTCAGTCACACGGCGAGGCTATCACCACATTCCACTTGCAGCGTCCGCCTCATATCCACATAACGGACAAGGCCATTTCACCTGTAGAGCCCCAGTTACCCAGACCATGCAGGTCGCAGCCACGCAGAGATAAGTGCTTCCTAGTGTCCACAACAAGCGTTCCAGCCAGGTGGGTCTTGCTTGGGTCTGCCCGTCAGTTCTGCTAAGGGCGCATCTCAGAAGTCCACAGTGGCTTAATCTCCTTGTCTCCTTTCCCTTAGCTTAAGCCTTCCCCGTCAGTCCTCGTAGACCTGGGCTCCATCTCAATAGTCTACAGTTTCTTCCTCTCCTTGTCTCTTTACCGTAATTTGCACTGATTAGAAAAGACTTGACAGGTCAAATGAAATTGTATTTTGTCACATGCAACGGATGGAGACTTGACCGTGAAATGCTTTCTTAAGAGCCCTTTCCAAACAACGCGGAGTCAGAAAATTCTAACATGCACAAGAATGAGGCGATAGACAGGGAGTACCAGTACCAGACCAATGTGCAGGGGTACGAGGTATTTGAGGAAGATATGTATGTGAAGGCAGGGTGAAGTGACTAGACAAAACAAACAGAGTAGCAGCAGCATATAATGACTATAAAAGTGTGTGCGTATGTGTTGTGTCATATGCGTTAGCACATGGAGTGTATGTAGATGTGTGTAGGTTTTGTGTGAGATATATACACACACACACACACACACACACACACACACACACACACACACACACACACACACACACACACAACCAGTCAGCTAAGCATTCATGGGTTTTTCTCTATTTTTACTATTTCTACATTGTAGAATTATCAACACGATGAAATAACACCTATGGATTCATGTAGTAACCAAAAAAGTATTAACCTGTCTAGGACTGGTTCCGCTAGCGGAACCCCTCACCAACAGCCAATGAAATTGCAGGCCACCAAATACAAATCAACAGAAATCTCATAAATCAGATTTCTCAAACAAGTATTAGGCACCATTTTAAAGATAACATTCTTGTTAATCCAGCCACAGTGTCTGATTTCAAAAATGCTTTATAGCGAAAGCTCCACAAACGATTATGTTAGGTCACCACCAAGTCACAGAAAAACCCAGCCATTTTTCCCGCCAAAGAGAGGAGTCACAAAAAGCACAGAGATAAAATTAAATCACTAACCTTTGATGATCTTCATCAGATGACACAAATAGGACTTCATGTTACACAATACATGTATGTTTTGTTCGATAAAGTGCATATTTATATCCAAAAATCTAATTTTACATTGGTGTGTTATGTTCAGTAGTTCCAAAACATGCTATGATTTTGCAGAGAGCCACATGAATTCACAGAAATACTCATTATAAATGTTGATGAAAATTCAAGTGTTATGCATGGAACTTTAGATACACTTCTCCTTAATGCAACCACTGTGTCAGATTTCAAAAAAACTTTACGGAAAAAGCATAATCTGAGAACGACGCTCAGAGCCCAAAGAAATCTCCGCCATGTTGCGCAGTCAACATTAGTCATAATAGCATTATAAATATTCACTTACCTTTGATGATCTTCATCAGAATGCACTCCCAGGAATCGCAGTTCCACAATAAATGTATTTTTTTCCGATAATGTCCATCATTTATGTCCATTTATGTCAAAATAGCTTATTTTGTTAGGGCGTTTGGTGAACAAATCCAAAAGCGCATTAAGGTCCAGTCGGACCAAAAGTTCAAAAATGTATATTACAGGTCTAAGAAACTTGTCAAACTAAGTATAGAATCAATCTTTAGGCTGTTTTTATCTTAAATGTTCAATAATGTTCCAACTGGAGAATTCCATTGTCTATAGAAAATCAATGGAACGAGAGCTACCTCATGTGAAATGCGCGTGACTGAGAACGAGGCTGCTGTCGGACCCCTTAGTCAAACAGCTCCCATCCGGCCCCCCTTCACATGAGAAGCCTGAAACAACGTTCTAAAGACGGTTGACATTTAGTGGAAGCCTTAGGAAGTGCAACATAACCCATATCCCACTGTGAATTCGATGGGGGCTGAGTTCAAAAACTACAAACCTCAGATTTCCCACTTCCTGTTTGGATTTTTTTCTCAAGTTTTTGCCTGCCATATGAGTTCTGTTATACTCACAGACATCATTCAAACAGTTTTAGAAATGTCATAGTGTTTTCTATCCAATAATAATAATAATATGCATATATTTGCATCTGGGACTGAGTAGGAGGCAGTTCACTCTGGGCACGCCATTCATCCAAAAGTGAAAATGCTGCCCCTTGTCCCAAAGAAGTTAAACAAATCAAAAATATTTATATTTGAGATTCTTTAAAGTAGCCACCCTTTGCCTTGATGACAGCTTTGCACCCTCTTGGCATTCGCTCAACCAGCTTCATGAGGTAGTCACCTGGAATGCATTTCAATTAACAGGTGTGCATTAATTTGTGGAATTTCTTTCCTTCTTAATGCGTTTGAGCCAATAAGTTGTGTTGTGACAAGATAGGGGTGGTATACAGAAGATGGTCTTTTACCAAATAGGGCTGAGTCCATATTATGGCAAGAACAGCTCAAATAAGCAAAGAGAAACGACAGCCCATCATTACTTTAAGACATGAAGGTCAGTCAACGAACTTTGAAAGTTTCTTCAAGTGCAGTCGCAAAAACAATCAATCGCTATGATGATACGGGCTCTCATGAGGACCGCCACGTCTACTCCCACTCCTCCGGTATAATAACCACCGATCCTGAGATCCATCATTACGCACACCTGGCATCAATCATTACGCGCGCCTGCACATCATCATTAGGCACACCTGGACTCCATTACCTCACTTATTACCTCCCCTATATTCTTTCCCCAGTCAGTATTGTTCATGTGTTTATGCGTAGACGATACTGTTATGTTGTCTCGTTCCATGTTTGTTGTTTTACTAAACGTTTCACCTGCTTCAACTCACGGCGTCTTTGTTACAGCCACATGAAAGGAAGAGTTACTTCTGCTGCAGAGGATACGTTCATTAGATTTACCAGCCTCAGAAATTGCAGCCCAAATAAATGCTACTAAGAGTTCAAGTAACAGACATTTCAACACGTTCAGAGGAGACTGCGTGTATATGGCCTTCATGGTCGAATTGCTGCAAAGAAACCACTACTAAAGGACACCAATAAGAAGACGTGACTTGCTTGGGCCAAGTAACATGAGCAATGGACATTAGATCAGTGGACATCTGTCCTTTGGTCTGATGAGTCCAAATGAGACTTTTGCTTCCAACCGCCGTGTCTTTGTGAGACGCAGAGTAGGTGAATGGAGGATCTCTGCATGTGTGGTTCCCACCGTGAAGCATGGAGGTGGTGTGATGGTGCTTTGATGGTGACACTGTCTGTGATATATTTAGAATTCAAGGCACACTTAACCAGCATGACTACCACAGCATTCTGCAGCGATACGCCATCCAATCTGGTTTGCACTTAGGAGGGAGGTGTTCAGTCCCAGGGTCCCTTGCTTGTGATGAGCTTAGGAGGGGACTATGGTGTTGAACACTGAGCCGTAGTCTATGAACAGCATTCTCACATAGTTATTTCATTTATTGTCCAGTTGGGAGAGGGAAGTGTGAAGTGCAATTGAGATTGCTTCATCTGTGAATCTGTTGGGGCGGTATGCGAAACTGGAGTGGATCCAGGGTGTCTGGGATAATGCGTCTCATGACGCAGCCTTTTAAAGCAAGATCACACAGGTGAAGGCTCATCATAAGACTTGCTTTCACCTGGTCAGGGATGAGGCTAGACTAGAAAGAGACTTTAGACTATTGAGAAATAGGCTACCCCTGGACACAGGTTATCCTACCTGCTAAAGGGAGGCAGAATGAGGCCCTGGACTGAGTGAACCCCTCTCTATAGCTTAACCTACAGCATACCTCAAAACCTACAGACTACATTCCCCATACATAACTATTGGTCATCAAACTGTTATGGGCTTTGATGTTCCAAGAACAAAGACAGGTAGTGAAAGAAAGCTGACTCGAGCTCATTTGACCTCTAATGCTGAACAAATGTTTCGCTACAACAAATCAAGTTACAAAAGTCAACCAAGAGGACCATAATTCAATGAAGCGCTTGCCTTGCCTGTCAGGCAACCACAGCAGCGCTAAACAATACAATATTACTGTACTGCCCAAAACACAGCAGGGAGCACTGTTGGACAAAAACACATTATCAAATGGCCGTTCCAAGTCAACGTGTTCCGAGCCAGCCAGATAATCCATCATCATTATCCCCCTTAAGTATCACATGGAACAGGCCACTGGGCCCCACATCCTCGCTCATCATGTACACACATAAACACGCACAAGTACATGCACGCACACTCACACCACACACACACCCACCCATGCAAACACACACACACACACACGCACAGACACGCGCACACACATCCCTATCGCTTCTAATGTATCGGATGGATACTCCATCCGATACTGCCCGCATCCCAGAGGTGTGTGAATTGCAAAGGTGAAATATTTGAGAGCAGTATTTCGGAAGAAAAGTATCACCTCACAGGAACGGTCGAATAGGGGAATTGTATTTCATGCGAGTGTGTTGCACATTTTTGCACCATACATTTGGCTGACTGTACTGAGCTGAGACTAGCTAAACTGCAGGATACATACTGTGCACTTCTATAGAGAAAGCACAATAAAGTTTGATTTACCTCATTGAGAAGTAGACTTTTGTAACGATTCAGACTGACTGGTTCAACTATCTTTAAAAAGTTAGATAAGATTATACATGGTGCATGGTGTGCTAATCTCCCCTCTCTAGCAGTGTGCACATGCAGGGTTATAAATCAGATGGAGTCTGGATTACGGTTGCTGATTGAAGTTCTTCATGTTAGTTTCATTGCACATCATCAGCCGCTGGTATCATATGCAAGCCTCCTGCAGCTGATCTGATATGAGACAAAAATGTGAGTGCAACACTGCCCAAGAAAGTGCACACACATTGTATGAAGAGAGAGACGCGCACGCACGTATTGGGAGGTGAGGTGATACTCTGTAAGGGGCTGATATTTACTACCCACCTAGGACTACTGCTCAGCCAGGTCATTAGAGCTCTGGGTTTTCACTTCCCCCCTGGAGCCTTCTATAACCCCAGCCTGATACAGACCCATTTCACCATGACCTGCAGTGCCGAACACACACATTCGAGCAAGCAAATACACAAGCACGCACACGAGTGCAAGCAGACACACACACACACAATTTCCATGCTCACTACAAACTACGCACCTAGAAAACATTCCATTCAAACCTGATCTACTTCCACCACAAAATGAGGGGGAAAAACACCCCAAGCCTCAGAAAAATGACAATGTGAAAAAGTACATTATGACAAAAAGCTTTGAGAGATAATACAGTGTTAAAGATGACAGCAAACACCTGCACCTCTGGTTAGTGCATCGAGACAGGCAGACTGCAGGTCATGAATAAGGTTGCAAAGTTACCGGAATCTTTAAAACAGTTAAAGAGTTTAATGGCTGTGATAGGAGAAAACTGTGGATGGATCAACAACATTGTAGTTACTTCACAATTCTATCCTAAATGACGGAGTGAAAAGAAGTAAGCCTATACATAATGCAATTTTCCAAAAACATGCATCCTGTTTGCAATAAGGCACTAAAGTAAAACTGCAAAAAATGTGGCAAAGAAATTAACTTTTTGTCCTAAATACAAAGCATTTTGTTTGGGGCAAAACCAACACAACTGAGTACCACTGTCCATTTTTCAAGCATGGTGGTGGCTGCATCCTGTTATGGGTATGCTTGTCATCGGCAAGGTCTAGGGAGTTTTATTTAGGATAAAAAGAAACAATAGAGCTAAGCACAGGCTGAACCCTAAAAGAAAACCTGGTTCAGTCTGCTTTACACCAGACACTGGGAGACAAATGCATCTTTCAGCAGAACAATAACCTAAAACAAGTCCAAAAATACACAGGAGTTGCTTACCAAAACAACATGTTATGTTCCTGAGGGGCCTAGTTACAGTTTTTACTTGACCCATTATGTGAGTTCCAAAGAGTTAGTTGTTTTATGCACGTAATGTCAGAATGCACTCACTGTTCCAAAATGTGATTGTTACGCAACAGGACACTTAACACTAATTATCTATAGGCTATATTTCAATTTCAAATGACTTTCTACCAAGTTTCATTTTCTAACAACAGTTTGAATTGAGGTGTGTTCCACCTCATTAATTCACATAGGAGCACATTTCAGTGTTGCGGACATTTATGTTTGAGGATTTACTGAGCCGGACAAACTTCTCTCTTCGAGGACAGCCCAAGCACTTTAACAATGTTTCCGCAGATCAAGTACGCAAACATTTGCGAAGTCTTGCACTAATTGGCACATTTTCTGGCTGGCGCTCGCATTGCCTGCCTTATTTTCCTTACAAATAATAACTTTGGACATGTGTGCATTCCTATCAAAATAAAGTGCCTTATTTTCTGCATATCGTGTTGTCGTTTCCATTGTAGCATACAGTATGTATGTATGGAGCATAATGTATTTACAGTTTTATTCACATTTTCAAGTCTGGTGAAAACTAATGCACTCCGATTATTGCATAGATTGTAAAGGACACCTATGATGTGTTTAAAATACTTTTTGGAACATTCTACTATTATAATGAGCTAGTGCTAAGATATTTGCCACCTATGTGTGGCGCAATGTTTGTTGACATTATACAATGCATTCGGGGTACCACGTAAACGTCTGTCAGACCTAAGATGTAATAATGAGGTGAAGGGTAAACTTCTGGGAGTGAACGATCATAGACGACTCATCTCGTCTCTTCTTATTATCATCATCTATGGTTGCTGAGAAAAACAAACATGGCGGCGCGCACAAACTACCCATCGTCGGATTACTTTCGATTTCATTTAAAAAAAACGGAATTATTTAGATCAATGGTGAGCTCACCCGTGATGTGATGAATTAAACAGTAATTGCTATTGGCTAATTCATATCGCAGTTTCCGCTTGTGCTACGTCAATTTCCCGGTTTGGATGATTGTGTATGCTGTCGCTACTGAACTGGTCACATTCAGGACATACAATTGAAGTTGGAAGTTTACATACACTTAGGTTGGAGTCATTAAACTCGTTTTTCAACCACTCCACAAATTTCTTGTTAACAAACTATAGTTTTGGCAAGTCGGTTAGGGCATCTACTTTGTGCATGACACAAGTAATTTTTCCAACAATTGTTTACAGACAGATTATTTCACTTATAATTCACTGTACCACAATTCCAGTGGGTCAGAAGTTAACATACACTAAGTTGACTGTACCTTTAAACAGCTTGGAAAATTCCAGAAAATAATGCCTTGGTTTTAGAAGGTTCTGATAGGCTAATAGACATCATTTGAGTCAATTGGAGGTGTACATGTGGATGTGTTTGAAGGTAGGCCTTGAAATTCAGTGCCTCTTTGCTTGACCCCAAGCATACTTCCAAAGTTATGGCTAATTGGCTTAAAGACAACAAAGTCAAATTATTGGAGTGGCCATCACAAAGGCATGACCTCAATCCTATAGATAATATGTGGGCAGAACTGAAAAAGCATGTGCGAGCAGGGAGGCCTACAAACCTGATTCAGTTACACCAGCTCTGTCAGGAGGAACAGGCCAAAATTCACCCAACTTATTGCAGGAAGCTTGTGGAAGGCTACCCGATACGTTTGACCCAAGTTAAACAATTTAAAGGCAATGCTACCAAATACTAATTGAGTGTATGTAAACTTCTGACCCACTGGTAATGTGATGAAAGAAATAAAAGCTGAAATAAATCTCTCTACTATTATTCTGACATTTCACATTCTTAAAATAAAGTGGTGATCTTAATTGACTTAAGACAAGGAATTTTTACTAGCATTAAATGTCATGAATTGGGAAAACTGAGTTTAAATGTGTTTGACTAAGGTGTATGTAAACTTCCGACTTTAACTTTGTAAGGACTGTGTTTCTGCAAAATGATTCTGTGAAAAAACAGTGTGGCTAGCTCAAATGCTGAATGTTGCGTAAATCGAAACTGTACTTTCTAAATAAGCGTTCTAGTCACACCGATTGGAGGGTACGCTGCAGGGACCACTGTAGAATGATCACACCCGTTTGTTGGTATTTGTGAAAAGGTTCAAATCGGCTTGAAAATATATGGCAAGACATGAAAATGGCTGTCTAGCAATGACCTACAACCAACTTGACAGAGTGAAGAATTTTAAAAAGAATAATGTGCAAATATTGTACAATCCAGGTGTGCAAAGTTCTTAGAGACTTACCCAAAAAGACTCACAGCTGTAATCGATGCAAAAGGTGATTCTAACATGTATTGACTCATGGGTGTGAATACTTAGAGTACAAGTCAAAAGATTGGACACATCTTCTCAATCCAGGGTTTCTCTTTATTTTTACTATGTTCTACATTGTAGACAAATAGTGTAGACATCAAAACTATGAAATAACACATATGGAATTATGTAGTCACCAAAAACAGTGTTAAACAAATCTAAATATATTATATACTTGAGATTCTTCAAAGTAGCCACCCTTTGCCTTGTTGACAGCTTTGCACACTCTTGGCATTCTCTCAACCAGCTTCATGAGGTAGTCACCTGGAATGCATTTCAACTAACAGGTGTGCCTTGTTAAAAGATAATGTGTGGAATTTCTTTCCTTTTTAATGTGTTTGAGCCAATCAGTTGTGTTGTGACATGGTAGGGGTAGTATACAGATGATGGGCATATTTGGTAAGAGGCCAAGTCCATATTATGACAAGAACAGCTCAAATAAACAAAGAGAAATGACAGTCCATCATTACTTCAAGACGTGAAGGTCAGTCAATCTGGAAAATTTCGAGAATTTTGAAAGTTTCTTCAAGTGCTGTCGCAAAAATCATCAAGCGCTATGATGAAACTGGCTCTTATGAGAACCGCCACAGGAAAGGAAGACCCAGAGTTACCTCTGCTGCAGAGAATAAGTGCATTAGAGTTACCAGCCTCAGAAATTGCAGCCCAAATAAATGAGTTCAAGTAACACACATCACAAAATCAACTGTTCAGAGACTGTGTGAATCTGGCCTCCGTGGTCAACTTGCTGCAAAGAAACCACTACTAAAGGACACCAATAAGAAGAGACTTGCTTGGGCCAAGAATCATGAGCAATGGACATTAGACCAGTGGAAATCTGTCCTTTGGTCTGATGAGTCCAAATTTGAGAATTTTGGTTCCAACGGTCGTGTCTTTGTGAGACGCCGAGTAGGTGAACGGATGATCTCCGCATGTGTGGTTCCCACCATGAAGCATGGAGGAAGAAGTGTGATGGTAATTTGCTGATGACAAGACTGTTGGTAAAGCATTCCAGGTATAGCTGGTCAAGGCAATGCCAAGAGTGTCTAAAGCTGTCATAAAGGCAAGGGAGGTTACTTTGAAAAACCTAAAATATACATTAGGATTTTTTAACAAATGTTTTGGTTACTACATCATTCCATATGTGTTATTTCATAGTTGTGATGTCTTTCTTCACTATTATTCTACAATGTAGAAAATAGTAAAAACAAAGAACTGCACAGTACCCTCCCTTTGCAACCCCACTCAGGAATGCTGTGTTCCCATCCAGTTTTCCTTCACTCTTTTTGAGTGATAGCTGCTAATGAATCCATTAAAACGAAATAACATTCAAGGAAAAATCCACCCAAATCCACAAATTTTATTTACAGTACTAAATAACACTAATATGTGAGAATGTTTTTTCTGGTGAACAAAGGTTTCATATAGTGAGGTTGGTAGCAACATGGAAAATTGTTGTGGAAATCTGTTGCAGCTCAAGTCGACTTCAAAATCCAAAACGCAATGCTCTTTCTATGGGCAGGCTGGCTAGCTAACTAGCAAACATAGCTACACACACTAATACCAAACACAATATCAGCAAGTAACATAGCTAGTTAGCTGTAAATCGCCTAAACAAACTGCACTAGGAGTCCACAATCTCACCATGTTCAACCTGCAGATGGATGTGCTTAACAATTTGGAGTCTAACATTCGCAACGGCAGATATACTTTTGAGGAGATGGGAAACGTTGCCCATCATGTTACATCAATATGGCGCGCAATGCATTCTGGGCGGTATTGGGACAAGGAGGCTATTGTGCTTAAGCTCAAAAACCCAACACGAATTTGGCTAACAAGAAAGCACAACATTACACATATTTTCCGATATGTGAGATAATTAACTAGCTATCTGTAGTATCGTATATCTTTGGAATCGTGACATTACGTACTTTAGAGGAAAATAGGCAAGTTTCTCGACATATACACCGACTTTGAGAAGGGATTGCGTGACGATTAGTTTATCAATCGCGTGACGCAGCATAATAACGTGAACGCGATTGGTCGACAATCTGCTGGGTGCGGCGTGAAACGTTTCTTCATTCATTGGATTACAGTCTCCTTTGTATAATATCTCTGGCAACTGCACAATGCAAATGTGCTAGACCCTCCGTTAAATTACAAATTCCTCGAGGTAAGAAAAACATATGATCAATGGCTCATTCGAGAGAAGACATCCTCCCGAGATAGACATTTTCGATCGAAAAGCGACTTTATCACAGTGCTACGTAACACCAGACGGATTTCTGCCTGCTTGAACGTCAATAACTCAGATACACATGAAATTAACCAGGGAATCGATAGAACATCACTCAGAGATGCACAAAAACAATATAACATTCAAAATGGGTGAACCTTTATTTTAAGATGTGTACCAGGCAGGGTCAAAGACCAGTGACTGAGACAGACAGGCGTTACATCCTAAATAGCATCCTATTCCCTATATAGTGCACTACGTTTGAACAGAACCCAGTCAGTCCTGGTCAAAAGTAGTGCACTACATAGGGAATAAGGTGTCATTTGGGATATATCGGGACTGATCGCAAGACATAACAATTAATGTACATCCTGTTTACAACTTGGGACAGAACTTTTACTGTTTGTTTGTTGTTGGTTTTTACTTCCGATCAATATGAGAACTCTACAGTCCCTAGCTGAAACAGCAGGAGAGAAGTGCGGTGAGGGCAGGCATGAGAAGGTGTGAGACGAGACATGATTAAAAACCTCACAGACCTTTGTTCTTCCCTTTTTGTGTGTGTTGTTTTATGGGGATAGGACAGTGAAGAGGAGCCAGGAAAGGTAGGACAGAGTGCGAGTCAGAAAGGCAGCGGATTGGATTCCACACCAATGGCGACTCTCGTATACATGCGTGCCGGGGTCCACGACACTAACTGCTGGACTACACAGGCCTCACATACCTGACAAACAAATACTTCCATGACCAAATCCTCTTCGTTGTTAAAACTAAAAAACACAGCAGAACCACACCGCCAGCCACAGCTGAGGCAGTAACGCAATTGCCATTTACCGGCTGCTTTAAAATAGGCAGGTTAACAAGGGTAAATCAGACAGCTACTTTAATTGGTTTAGCTCGCATGAGCACGGCTAACCTTAAAACAACTCTAGAGTGGTATCCATGACGACAGCCTGACCCCCACTGTAATCACAGGGCTGCGCTGGTGCATCATGGGCATCATCAATTCTGATTCTATTAAAGACAAAAACAATATGTCTTGTGTGATAAGTAGGCACCGTCTACTGTTGGTCTATCGTAATTCAATCAATGTGTAGGCAGGTTGCTTAGGATTCAAAGCTCAAAAAGCCTAATTCATGCAGGTACTCCAACAATAATGTGATTTGCAATTTGTGAGTTGCAATGATATCATTATGTCTTTTAGAGCTTCATAGTCTGGTTGATTGTATAAAACATGTTCATTTGATTGTAATCTTGATTGTAATCTTCTCAACCAGAAGTTAGTGCAGGTCAGTGCCTTGTAAAAGTATTCAGGCCCATGGATTTCTTAACATTTTATTGTGTTATAAAGTGGGATTAAAATGTTGAATTGTAATTTTTTTGTCAACAATCTACACAACATACTCTCATGTCAAAGTGGAAGAAATGTTTAAAAAAAGTTTTATTTTATTTTATTTTTTTAAAGATGAATAGAAATTACATTCGTGAAATATAGTTGTTGGGTAAGTATTCAGTTCCCTGAGTCAATACATGTTAGAAACACCTTTGGCATCAATTACAGCTGTTAGTATTCTTGGGCGAGTCTATAGGAGATTTGCACACCTGCATTGTGCAGTATTTGGCCATTATTCTTTAAAAAAAAAGGCTAGACAGCAACTTTCAAGTCTTGCCATAGATTTTAAAGCAGATTTAAGTCAGAACAGAACTAACTTATTGTTAAGCCACTCCAGTGTATAATTGGCCTTGTGATGTAGGTTATTGTCCTACTGAAAGGTGAATTCCTCTCCCAGTCTGTGGTGTAAAGCAGACTGAAGCAGGTTTTCCTCTAGGATTTTGCTTGAGCTTAGCTCCATCCCATTTCTTTTTATCCTGAAAAGCTCCCCAGTATTTGCCGATGTCAAGCATACCCATACCACGATGCAGCCACTACTATGCTTGGAAAAAAGGAGGCAGTTACTCAGTGATGTGTTGTATTGGAATTGCCCCAAACATAAGGCTTTGCATTTAGGCCAAAAAGTGTATTCCTTTGCTTTGTTTTTTTTGCAGTATTACTTTAGTGCCTTGTTGCATACAAGATGCATGTTTTGGAATAGATCTTATTTTCACGCTGTCATTTAGATCATTATTGTGGAGTCTCTACAATGTTGTTGATTCATCCTCAGTTGTCTCCCATCACAGCCATTGAACGCTGTAACGGTTTTAAAATCCCCAACGGCCTCATAGTAACTTATTTAGCCAAATTTTACACCTGAATTAATTTAGGCTTACCTAAACAAAGGGTGCTTAATATTTATGCAATGACTATATATTTTTTAAAGTATTTTGTATAGATTGTTGACAAAAAAAATGACAAAGCAATATTAATCCCACTTTGTAACACAATAAACCCATCAGCAAAAAAAAAAACATCCTCTAACTGTTAACTGCATTTATTTTCAGTAAGCCTAACGTGTAAATATTTGTAACAAAACAAGATTCAACAACAGACAAACTGAACAAGTTCCACAGACATGTGACTAACGTAAATGGAATAATGTGTCCATGAACAAAGGGGGGTTCAAAATCAAAAGTAACAGTCAGTATCTGGTGTGGCCACCAGCTGCATTACGTACTGCAGTGCATCTCCTCCTCGTGGACTGCACCAAATTTGCCAGTTCTTGCTGTGAGATGTTACCCCACTCTTCCACAAAGGCACCTGCAAGTTCTCAGACATTTCTGGGGAGAATGGCCCTAGCCCTCACCCTCTGATTCAACAGGTCCCAGACATGCTCAATGGGATTGAGATCCGGGCTCGTCGCTGGCCATGGCAGAACACTGACATTCCTGTCTTGCAGGAAATCACGCACAGAACGAGCACTGTATGGCTGGTGACATTGTCATGCGGGAGGATCATGTCAGGATGAGCCTGCAGGAAGGGTACCACATGAGGGAGGAGGATGTCTTTCCTGTAATGCACAGCATTGAGATTGCCTGCAATGACAACAAGCTCAGTCCGATGATGCTGTGACACACCGTTCCAGACCATGACGGACCCTCCACCCCTCAAATCGAAACCGCTCCAGAGTACAGGCCTCGGTGTAACGCTCATTCCTTCGACGATAAACGCAAATCCGACCATCACCCCTGGTGAGACAAAACCGAGACTCGTCAGTGAAGAGCACTTTTTGCCATTCCTGTCTGGTCCAGCGACGGTGGGTTTGTGCCCATAGGCAACGTTATTGCCGGTGATGTCTGGTGAGGACCTGCCTTACAACAGGCCTACAAGCCCTCAGTCCAGCCTCTCTCAGCCTATTGCGGACAGTCTGAGCACTGATGGAGGAATTGTGCGTTCCTGGTGTAACTCGGGCAGTTGTTGTTGCCATCCTGTACCTGTCCCGCAGGTGTGATGTTCGGATGTACCGATCCTGTGCAGGTGTTGTTACACGTGGTCTGTCACTGCGAGGACGATCAGCTGTCCGTCCTGTCTCCCTGTAGCGCTGTCTTAGGCGTCTCACAGTACGGGCATTGCAATTTATTGCCCTGGCCACATCTGCAGTCCTCATGCCTCCTTGCAGCATGCCTGAGGCACATTCACGCAGATGAGCAGGGATCTTTCTTTTGGTGTTTTTCAGAGTCAGTAGAAAGGCCTCTTTAGTGTCCTAAGTTTTCATAACTGTGACCTTAATTTCCTACCGTCTGTAAGCTGTTAGTGTCGTCGACCGTTCCACAGGTACATGTTCATTAATTGTTTATGGTTCATTGAACAAGCATGGAAAACAGTATTTAAACCCTTTACAATGAAGATCTTTGAAGTTATTTGGATTTTTACGAATTATCTTTGAAAGACAGGGTCCTGAAAAAGGGACGTTTCTCTTTTTGCTGAGTTTATAATGTGAAGATATCCAAGGGGTCTCAATACTTTTGCAAGGTTCTGTAAGTTAGAACTCTATATGGTGTCTACTGGCCTATAACCAGCATCTATAACTGGTTAGAGCAGGGGTGTCAAACTCATTCCACGGAGGGCCTAGTGTCTGCAGGTTTTTGGTTTTTCCTTTCAATAAAGCCCTAGACAACCAGGTGTGGGGAGTTCCTAACTAATTAGTGATGTTAATTCATCAATCAAGTATGAGGGAGGAGCGAAAACCCGCAGACACTCGGCCCCCCGTGGAATGAGTTTGACACCTGTGGGTTAGAGTGACATCATTACAATGTCTTTCATGACTCCATTGGCAGGTTGTATACTGGTTGTATGGGGAAGACGTCTTTACCTGATCGTAATGTGCCAAATTACGCCTGCTAGGTATGGTTTTTAGTATTCATTGTCTGTTTGAATTCAAAATGTGCCAAAAGAGGTGCGTAAAAAGCCCACTGTCTAAGTGTTATGTTACCATAATTGATCTACTTGAGTGTGAAGCTGCGCCCCCAGGCCCAGGGTTGGTGTTAGTTTGTATGTCAGTTTTGCATTGTTACCATAAGTTGCCTTGTCTGGGCCAGAACATCCCTGTACCCTGAGGCAGCTTGATGTACAAGTACACCCCCCTGGATAGGTAGCTAGTCTATCGTTACCATAGATATACACTGAGTGTCCATGACATAGACTGACCAGGCGAATGCCAGGTGAAAGCTATGCCCACTTATTGATGTCACTTGTTAAATCGACTTCAATTAGTGTAGGTGAAGGGGAGGAGACAGGTTAAAGAAGGATTTTTAAGCCTTGAGACAAATGAGTCATTGATTGTGTATGTGTGCCATTCAGGGCGAGAATGAGCAAGACAAAATATTTAAGTGCCTTTGAACGGGGTATGGTAGTAAGTGCCAGGCACACCTGTTTAAGTGCGTCAAGAACTGCAACGCTGCTGGGTTTTTCACGCTCAACCGTTTCCCACCTGTATCAAGAATGGTCCACCACCCAAAGGACATCCAGCCAACTTGACACAGCTGTGGGAAGCATTGGAGTCAACATGGGTCAGCATCCCTGTGGAACGCTTTCGACACCTTGTAGAGTCCATTCCCCAACGAATTGAGGCTGTTCTGAGGGCACATGGGGGTGCAACTCAATATTAAGGTGTTCCTAATGTTTTGTCCACTCAGTGTATATATTCTACTACATATGTATTATATATGAATCATTGGTTGTTTCCTCCTGTTCGGAGCGTGTAGCAGGTTTGTGTGAGTGTGCATCTGTGTGTGCGTTTTGCCTACCTCCTGTGTGGTGCGAGCGGCTGGTTTGTCCTGGTGGTTGGCCAGTATGAGGAAGGGCAGGGTACAGAGCTGGGGGTGCTGCAGGGCAGAGTGAAGCTCAGTTCTGGCCATCTCCAGATCCTCGTCTGTGGAGGCGCTGTCCAGGACAAACACCACCCCCTGGGAACCCTGGTAGTACCGCGACCAGTACTTCTTTATCGAGTCCGCTCCTGGAGACAGCGACGGACAGGCAGTCAGACACATGTACACATAGACACACAGCAATGCAGGCACACGCGCGCACACACACACACACACACACACACACACACACACACACACACACACACACAGAGTACTTGTAAATGGAGTCCACTTCTGGAGACGCACACATGGACAGTCAGGCACACACACACACAGTACCTCTTAATTTAATCAGCCCCTTCAAAAATCGATACAGGCCCCTATACAAACTATACCCACACGCAAACATATATACTGTATTCACAGTGCATTCGGAAAAGATTCAGACCCCTTAACTTTTTCCACATTTTGTTACGTTGAAGCCTTAATATAAATGTATTCATTCGTTTTTTTCCCCCCCTCATCAATCTACACACAATACCTCATAATGACAAAGCAAAAACAGGTTTAGACATTTTTGCAACATAAAAAATTATAACATTTACATAAGTATTCAGACCCTTAACACAGTACTTTGTTGAAGCACCTTTGGCAGTTATTACAGCCTCGAGTCTTCTTGGGTATGACGCTACAAGCTTGGCACATCTATATTCTTCTCTGTAGATCCTCTCAAGCTCTGTCAGGTTGGATGGGGAGCTTCACTGCAGTCTGAGGTCCTGAGCGCTCTGGAGCAGGTTTTCATCAAGGATCTCTCCGTACTTTGCTACGTTCATCCTTGCCTCAATCCTGACTAGTCTCCCAGTCCCCGCCGCTGAAAAACATCCCCACAGCATGATGCTGCCACCACCATGCTTCACTGTAGGGATGGTGCCAGGCTTCCTCCAGATGTGATGCTTGGCATTCAGGCCAAAGAGTTCAATCTTGGTCCAATCAGGCATGTGCATTTTACTGAGGAGTGGCTTCCGTATAGCCACTCTAACATAAAGGCCTGATTGGTGGAGTGCTGCAGAGATGGTTTTCCTTCTGTAAGGTTCTCCCCATCTCCACAGACAAACTCTGGAGCACTATCAGAGTGATCATTGCGTTCTCGGTCACCTCCCTGACCAAGGCCATTCTTCCCCGATTGCTCAGTTTGGCCGGGAGTCCAGCTCTAGGAAGATTCTTGGTGGTTCCAAACTTCTTCCATTTAAGAATGATGGCCACTGTGTTCTTGGGAACCTTCCATGCTGGAGACATTTTTTGTACCCTTTCCAGATCTTTGCCTCGATACAATCCAGTCTCAGGGCTCTATAGACAATTCCTTCCACCTCATGGCTTGGTTTTTGCTCTGACATGCACTGTCAACTGTGGGACATTATATAGACAGGTGTGTGCCTTTCCAAATCATGTCCAATCAATTAAATTTACCACAGGTGGACTCACTCCAATCAAGTTGTAGAAACATCTCAAGGATGATCAATGGAAACAGGATACACCTGAGCTTAATTTTGAGTCACATAGCAAAGGGTCTGAATACTTATGTAAATAAAAACCTGTTTTTGCTTTGTCATTATGGGGTGTTGTGTGTAGATTGTTGAGGAAAAACATAAAAGTAATCCATTGTAGAATAAGGCTGTAACGTAACAAAATGTGGAAAAAGTCAAGGGGTCTGAACACTTTCCGAAAGCACAGCACTGCACACACACACTCTTGGCACTGGCTGCAGCATTCTTATCAAAGTTAACACACTGTCAAAAACGATTAAAATATTTTATTTTAGTGCCCGTCACGTTTTTCTGCAACGAAGCTGGCTTTTCAACCTCAACTTCCAGAGGATCATTCCACCTAATTCAATTGTACGTTGATAATCCGGCAAATAAAATGGATACCTATGAGTAATGGAGACCTCCAGCAAGAAAACAGTAAAAATGCATTGAATTTCAACATCGTTTCAATCGGAGCACGTCTGGAGTGCATTTTGCAAATGCTTCCACCCTCCTTTCATAAAATCTTTGCGGATATTGCATTATATATTCTTCAGACTTCAGGACTGCATGCCAACTTCTAGCCTTCTGCGCTGCGCTGGGGGGCCGGTGGGAAAACGACATGTCTGTCTAAATGAAGTGTGTTCAATACACAAAACCTGTGGCCCAATGACAACCTATTCCCTTTCCAGTGCACTACTTTTGACCAGCGCCCAACAGGGGCCTGGTCAAAAGTAGTGCACTCTAAATGGAATAGTGTGCCAGTTGGGACGCATCCCAAGATTCTCTTTAAAGCAGAAACAACTCAGAGAGCACATTAAAGCAGTTTCCTATGCTGGCCACTCTACAGCACAGTTCAAATGAACCTTCTTCTTTTACAATGAACATATGGTTCCTTTTCTGCACTGCAATTTGGGGGTACAAAAATGTGGCCACCAAGGCTCACGAGGCAGGGCATGGCTTTGGTTAGCGTGAGTGACAGAGTGGTGGAATAGAACCAGAAACCCACAGGAAAAGGGTCAGTTGTGTCAGTTAAATTACTCTCCCTGAGTGTGGCTGGAAAAACAACCACTTATTTTTCTGAAATCTAAAGAGGGAGAGGAGGAAGCCATGGTTTAACTCTTCCATCTCTGGGGCTATAGTAAAAGTGGACCTGACTGCAATTTGACCACGCCCACCATCATCGCTAGTTAAAAAGGTTCCTCATCTCGGTGGCAGTCATTAGGGCATCAAATGGAGGAAACATTTCTGAAACAGGGAGGGACTACCTGGGCTTGTTTTCGTTTTCCATTGCAAACCACATTGAAACATTTCGTACAAAAGGGCCCTGATGAACACGACCCAGGCTAGTTTACGGTGAAACGCCGCCCCTCGTTACAAGTGTTTACAGGCGATTAGCCTACTACGACCCTGTGAGAATCCATGAACAACTCCACCCCCAAAACACTTGACCAATATGCCTGCTCTAAAATTAAGTAATATTGCGTGACAGTCGTATTATGAGCTGAAACAGCTTACAGATTGACTATTAAGTTTCAAAACACCTCCAATAATTGTGTGAGGGGGATGCGGGTTAGAGGGGAGGAAGGAAGTTAAGTCTCAACCAGGCCATATTATCAAGGACTAATGTATTGCTCAAGAACAGATGCTGAAAAATCTGCCAAGCATAAGAGCTAGGCTATCCATCACTATTGTGGCCTGTTCAATTCTGCCTCCTCCTGGTTCGAGCTACAAAAACCAAAAGAGACAACATGAATCTAGGGATGACTATCGAAACCAATGTTCAAACGTCATCGCGCTGAGTGATGTTTTACAGACTATTATAGCAACACGTCTCCATTCATTCCTGTAACAATGTAGGCTATTGGCTATTGTGTTTATATCTCACAATCTACTTCGATGTAGCTTTAGTGTAACAAAAACATGACCACAAGCCAGTGTTCACCAGAAAACATATTGTGTTACAATCACGTGTGACAGTAACAGAAACCACACTTTCCACAAATGGCATTACATCATGCTTGGTTTCTCAGGAAAATGTGTGAGATAAGTGGTTTCAGATGCCTGGGCTACACACTGACTGACTGCTACACACCGGTCTACTCTACACCGGAGCATCTGGGCATTCAGAGCATCTTCCTGGAGCGATCTGCCAACCGACCAGGTAGACCGGCTCGATCTCAATTTCATCTTTCCACGAGTCCTCACATCCTATTTCCTCACCTTGTTCTCAACCGTATTGCCGAATGTCCAACCCACTGGGCACAGACGTCAATTCAAGGTCTAATTCCACCTTCGTTTTTTATTTCATTGACATGACGTGGAAACATTGAGTCAACCGGTGTGCCTCCAGTGGGAAGTCCCCCTCCCCCTCTTGTCCCTTCTTCTCCAAAGCATCTTGGGGAAAGATGACGCATTTTAAAAAAGGTCAACGACAATATGCTAGACAAGGTGGGCAACAACAACAAAAAAGTCAGTGAAATAGATTACACGACATCAATAAAGAAAATGTATTTACGTGTAAATATTGACCTAATAGCATCATGCCGAAGTAAACTTGGAGTCACCAGCTGTGTTGTTACATTTAGGAATGTCACAGGAGTATCGCATCTCCGATTTCATGATGGGCATATAGCCTACTGTACACGGAGGGCTTTTTACACACATTCAAAATAACAAGAGCTGGCTAAAATAATGTATAATAGCCTACATAGATTTTTTTTTTTTTTTAAGTGGATGTCCACTCACTGTTTTCTTGCTCCCAAACGTCATCTTTGAATAAACTAAGCGCAAGCGAGCTCTAATAAGACAGGTAAATTACCAATCCTGGCGAAAGTGCCCGTCGGCTATAACAGGTCAAAATTGCAAACGAGCGTGCAAGAGAGCACTGAAACTAAGTGCAAAAGTGCTTTTATGTACATTACATCATCACGCACAGAATTTTTTTATACTCAACAAGTCAATTTGATGGAAACATACCTCGTGGGAAAATGTGCATACATTTTCTATACGGATTTTAGAACCTTCCCATGAAAATCTGTTGCCAATTGGATGGAAACCTAGCTACAGACAGACAGGCAGACGGACGGACAGAGGAATCACACACACACAGTATGGTGTCACCATCCCATTGATGGGAAACTGTCTTTGAACTCCCATCTCATCGCTCATAAATGCGCGCACACACACACACACACACACACACACACACACACACACACACATCCCAGCCAGGGGGCAGATGAACCAACAACACTAAAACCCGTAGCAGACAGACAAGATTACAGTCACGGAGATAGAGAGTGAAACCCAAACAGAAACATTACCAGTCCCGTTTGACCTGTTGACCTCTAAAACACCCCACAGATAACCTAGAAAAACATTACACTACTGTCTCCCGAACTACACGAGACACCCAATCATTCATTTCTTTAGTGATGGACTAAATTACAAAATAGACAGCGCCGACGAATGGCCGGGTGCCCATTCTATCTAACATCATCATCGGCCATTCTTTTCTGTTAATTTACCGACAATTCTACATGTTGAAATACCACCATTCGTCGACACCCAGCAGGTGATCTATTGCGCAAGGCCAGCGTTCGTTATGGTGTGTCCTTAACATTTCAGCACACAAATGCTTTCTTCGAAACCTCGGTTTGGTCCCTAAAGACTAAGGGAGTAGGCCTGATACATTAAACTGATTAGAGGGTGCGGCGATCAGTTTTTTCCCCAGGTTGATGGACTGTTACTCTGCACCTTGTCAACATTTTGGGGTGTGTGTCTCCAGCTTCTAACTGTAGGATGAGAGGCTGAATGTTCCCAACTTCAGGGTGCATCCCAAATGGCACTCTTCTTCCTATATGATCCACCAGAGCCCTATGGGTCCTGTTCAAACGTAGTGCCCTAAATAAGGAATAGGGTGCCATTTGGGACACAGATTCAGAGAACAGCAGCTAGGTGATCTCTGTCTGGAAATAAGGGAGAGTCCCTGTCCACACCAATGATGTCATACAGCGCCCCCCCCCCCACCACAGAAAGGACTTACGCATTACTGCCTCTCTGACACACACAGTTGCACGCCCAGCGGGCGAGTGACATTTGAGCGAATGTGTTAGCTACTTCATTTGCGTGTTGTCTGTCTGACACGTTGCTTTCTGATGCAGAGATCATCAGTTGAGAGATAACTATGACTCATCATCACAGAGGATGTGTGTCATTCGAGGTCTCAATAACATTTACTATCTTAGGGGATTCTAACATTTAGCTAGCAAAGGAAAAGTTCCTGAACATCGTTTTAGAACCTTTAGGGTTTCCTATATGTTAATATTTTGCAGATATTCTTGGACTGTGCACAGCTAGGGTCATGTTCAGTTGGCACGGAATGGGAGTCAACTTTTTGGGAAACGGAGGAAGTCCCATTGACACTTGTCCAATAAGAAGACTCAATAAGTGTAAATAAAAATGTTTTGCCCACTGAACTACGAAACTTGAGTACCCTGACAACGTGAACATTGTGTTCACATCATAATGGAAAATAGGTGAAAAAAATACCTCCGAGCTCTTTCACGTTCAGAATGGCATTCTGGAATGGAACAGCTTTGATGCTGAAACCTAGAAAGGAGAATTAAATGTAAAGCAGGAAGAAATGGCAGACATTGCTTTAAAAAAGAGGCAAGAGAAAGTACATGAATTTTGTGTTGGAAAATACTCATATCGTGCTCTTTTCTGCAGGTATAGGAATATGTCCCGTAATCTCATCACTTAACTACTGACGCTAAATTGATTCAATGCATAGGATACTTGACTGCTGTAACTGCAAAAAAAAAACTTGATGCAGAGTAAGGAGAACTGTATAAGGAGCATTTGGACTGTGATTTCATCAGGTGGAGTCGAACCTCACCCGTCGTTGGCCCAATGTTGTCAGTGGCTTCACTGCAGAGTCTTGACAGTAGGCTGGTCTTCCCAGAACCTGTGAGTCCAATACACACCAGGTCATACTCTGGTCTGGGAGGGGGCTGTCCTTTACAGCACAGTGTCCTGAAACACTGGAGGTAGGAGGGAGAGGGGGGGATGGAGAGAGAAAGAGAGAAAAGAGGTGATCGAGAGCGGGGGAGAAGACAGATAGAGAGAAGGGACACAGAGTCAGAGATCAGTCATTGAGAGGTGTGATGGGCAGAGCTAGTGCACAGTGAGTCCGTGTTTTTTGGCGTTTGGACGCTGCACCCACGTCACCCACTGATCTACTCTGTGACACTACTGACGTCTGTTCTGTCACTGAGCACGCCACTCTGGAGACGCCAGGCAGGATCACATCTGTTAACGCCATCTGTTTCCAGCCAAAGATACTATAAGATTTGGAGAGGAAAAAACATTGTGTCCTCTCTCTCTTTCTCTCCGCTTTCATTCCAATTCAGATGTGCTCAGCCACACTACATTTCCTTTGAACTCACATAAAAAAGTGAGTTCACTTCAAAAAGAACCTTTGAGTCGTATATAGCCTGTAGAATGCACACGACAGGCACCCTGTGCATAGTAAGAATGGACACATTGATACTTGTATAGGGGCACAGGATGTTGTGAGTGAAGTAAACCTCAAGATGTGGTATGCAACATGGTCAAGGGACTGAGGGACTGCTACTCCGTCAACACGGAAGATCAAAGAAAAAAGGGGGCCTCCTATTGAAATGGAAACCAGGGACGCTGGCCACGGTCTCACGCACGCGCACAGAGCACACACAGGGACAGTAAGGGCCCAATAGAGGTGATGTCATGTTTCTTCCTACACAACAAGCAAAAATCGGCCTCCAGTCTCCGGTTTGTTCAGTATAAACAGATCCCTCACCTTTCTCTGGGTGCTGATAAAGGACATGACACGGGTCAGACTCTGTAGATTCACTGTAGACTCTCTGCAGGGTCTCTCAGCAGACTATGCAGCTCAATCACAGAAACCCAAACCAGAAGCATGCTCTGCTCTGTAAAAACAGCAGCCCCACTGACCTCCTTTTGTGCTACGAGATAAGACAAGGCAAACCTTTCATGTTGCACAGATGCTGCACCAGATAAGCATGTTCATCACTGGTACATACCACTTACAGACCTACCAGAGTCTGAAATAACAACTTAAAATGTATCGTAACATATACAGGAAAGGATTAAAAGGTAGGTCAGGTTGAGATTTTGAAAGTCTACATCAGTATATGATTGATAACAGCACAGGGACAGTGTAATCAATGCGCCTTAACTGTTGGCTACCATTACAAGGGAAGAGACTGCTCTCTGGTGGCGATTATAGGAACTGCGCCAACCTACATTGAATATATGGGAGATTGTCTTTTGGGTAAAAGACCGTTCTCTGTCTCGTCTCCTCCATCCTCTCTTCTCCATAACCCGGAACCCGATAAGTGGTTGAGGAGTGTGTCAATTCGTTAGTAGGCTTATGGAAGAGTGTCGTCCCCTCCTCGATAGTCACCTTTCATCGAGGATACTAATGTGTATCCTACCATAGAAGAGTTTAGAAATCTGCCACAGCCCCTTAATCAGCTTTTGTTTTGTCAGAGGAGAAAAACATACACACGTTTAAAAACAAAATGTTAATTATTATTATCTACAAAATAGTAACTTAATTTGTTATGAGCACTTTGGGATCCACCCCTGCAATCCACCCCTGGCTAATGACGCGCGAGTGGAGAAGGACCGTTTCCATTCACATCAACTCTCCTCGATTATCTTTGACCTTTTTAAGGAGGTGAGAGAGGTCAGAGTGGAGGAGAGCGGAGGCGAAGGAGGTGAGCAAATCTAATTGATGAAAGGCCAAATGCTCATTTTCTCACATCACTATTATGAGATGGTTATGGCAGGACCAGTCTGGAACAGAATCTCTAAAAGAAAAAAGAAAATTCTAAAAGAGATGGCAGGCTCATGAAGTATACCTAATCAGATGATTGACAATAATACAATTTTCAGAAAAACTAAAAAATGATGATCCTCAACTACGCCAAATAAAATGTCCAGCTTGTGAATTACACTGAACAAAAATATACAGCGCTTTCGGAAAGTATTCAGACCCTTTGACTTTTTCCATATTTTGTTACGTCACAGGCTTATTCTAAAATGGATTGATTTTAAAAAATCTACACACAATACCCCATAATTACAAAGCAAAAACTGCAGTTTTTTTATTTAAAATATATTACATAAAAAAACTGAAATACCTTATTTACATAAGTATTCAGACCCTTTGCTATGAGACTCGAAATTGAGCTCAGGTGCATCCTGTTTCCATTGATCATCCTTGAGATGTTTCTACAACTTGATTGGAGTCCACCTGTGGTAAATTAAATTGATTGGACATGATTTGGAAAGGCACACACCGGTCTATATAAGGTCCCACAGTTGACAGTACATGTCAGAGCAAAAACCAAGCCATAAGGTCGAAGTAATTGTCCGAAGAGCTCAGAGACAGGATTGTGTCGAGGCACAGATCTGGGGAGGGGTACCAAAAAATGTCTGCAGCATTGAAGGTCCCCAGGAACACAGTGGCCTCCATCATTCTTAAATTGAAGATGTTTGAAACCACCAAGACTCTTCCTAGAGGTAGGCGTCCGGTCAAACTGAGCAATCAGGAGAGAAGAGCCTAGGTCAGGGAGGTGATCAAGAACCCGATGGTCATTCTGACAGAGCCCTAGAGTTACTCTGTGGAGATGGGAGAACCTTCCAGGACAACCATCTCTGCAGCACTCCACCAATCAGGCCTTTGTGGTAAAGTGGCCAGACAGAAGCTACTCCTCAGTAAAAGGTCACATGACAGCCCACTTGGAGTTTGCCAAAAGGCACCGAAAGACTCTCAGACCATGAGAAACCAGATTCTCTGGTCTGATGAAATCAAGATTGAACTCTTTGGCCTGAATGCCAAGAGTCAGTTCTGGAGAAAACCTGGCACTCTCCCTACGGTGAAGCATGGTGGTGGAAGAATCATGCTGTGGTGATGTTTTTCAGCGGCAGGGACTGGGAGACTAGTCAGGATCGAGTCAAAGATGAACAGAGGAAAGTTCAGAAAAGATCCTTGATGAAAACCTGCTCCAGAGCGTAACAGGACAACGACCCTAAGCACACAGCAAAGACAACACAGTGGCTTCGGGACAAGTCTCTGAATGTCCTTGAGTGGACCAGTCAGAGCCCAGACTTGAACCTGATCGAAAATCTCCGGAGAGACCTGAAAATAGCTTTGCAGCAACGCTCCCCATTCAACCTGACAGAGCTTGAGAGGATCTGCAGAGAAAAATTGAAGAAACTCCCTAAATACAGGTGTGCCAAGCTTGTAGCGTCATACCCAAGAAGACTCAATGCTGTAATCGCTGCCAACGGTGCTACAAGAAAGTACTGAGTAAAGGTCTGAATACTTATGTAAATGTATAATGTATGTAAATGTTTTTTATACATTTGCAAACACATCTAAAAACCTGTTTTTGCTTCGTCATTATGGGGTATTGTGTAGATAGTTATTTTCTAATCAAACCATTTAATACATTTTTGAATAAGGCTGTAACGTAACAAAATGTGGAAAAAGTCAAGGGGTCTGAATACTTTCCGAAGACAGCACAAATGCAACAATTTTAAAGATTTTACTGAGTTATATGAACTGTAAGGAAATTTGTCAATTTAAATAATTTCATTAGGCCCTAATATATATATACAGTTGATGTCTGAAGTTTACATACACCTTAGCCAAATACATTTAAACTCATTTTCACAATTCCTGACATTTAATCCAAGTAAAAATGTATCGTAACATAACAGTGTCTGCCATCTGCCCGGTACAGTTGAAACCGGGATTTAGCTGTGACGAGGACACTTCTCCAGTGTGCCATTGGCCATTGAAGGTGAGCATTTGCCCACTGAAGTCGGTTACGATGCCAAACTGCAGTCAGGTCAAGACCCTGGTGAGGACGACGAGCACGCAGATGGGCTTCCCTGAGACGGTTTCTGAAGAAATTATTCAGTTGTGCAAACCCACAATTTCATGAGCTGTCTGGTTGGCTGGTCTCAGAACATCCCGCAGGTGAATAAGCCGGTCCTGGGCTGGCGTGGTTACATGGTCTGCGAATGTGAGGCCGGTTGGACGTACTGCCAAATTCTCAAAAAACAATGGAGGTGGCTTATGGTAGAGAAATTAACATTCAATTATCTGGCAACAGCTCTGGCGGACATTCCTGCAGTCAGCATGCCAACTGCATGCTCCCTCAAAACTTGAGACATCTGTGGCATTGAGTTTTGTGACAAAACTGCACATCCTTTTATTGTCCCCGGCACAAATAAGCTTTTTGTGTGTATAGAACATTTCAGGGCTCTTTTATTTCAGCTCATGAAACATGGGACCAACATTTTACATGTTGTGTTTATATTTTTGTTCAGTGTAGTTTATTATTTCAACTCCAACACCAGGTGGCATGTGCCAGCAAGTTATTCCATTACTGAGAATTTCAAGATCAGATGACAAAGCTTGAGCAGTCCTATACCAGACAGGCAAGTCTAAGAACAAACAGACAACTTGACTAGCGTATTTGTAGTTGGGCTCCCATGGAGATAGAGAGAGCGGGTTGTGGGGGTTTTAGGGGCATGAACAACAGGTTGAACCAGCTGATCAATAGCCAATGAGTCCTACCTGAGGGAGTCCTTGCAGACCCCTACTGCAGGCTTGCTATAAGAAATGGTCAGGAGCAACAAGACACACCCACACTAACATAAACTGAGTGTACAACACATTAGGAACATGGTCTTTCCATGACAGACTGACCAGGTGAATCCAGGTGAAAGATATGATCCCTTATTGATGTCTACTTCAAAATCAGTGTAGATGAAGGGGAGGAGACAGTTAAATATATTTTTTTAACCCTTTAGACAATCGAGTCATTGATTGTGTATGTGTGCAATTCAGAAGGTGAATGGGCAAGACAAAATATGTAAGTGCCTTTGAATGGTGTATGGTAGTAGGTGCCAAGCGTACCGGTTTGAGTGTGTCAAGAACTGCAACGCTGCTGGGTTTTTCACACTCAACGCGTTCCTGTGTGTGTCAAGAATGGTCCACCACCGAAAAGGACATCCAGCCAACTTGGTTACCTAGGTAATGAACCACATGCATTGAATCCACTGTACTACACAACAACAAAGACTGCATTAAACGTGTAATAATAGACGTTGTGTCTGCTGCTTGCTGTGACCGGAGAGATTTCTCTGGCCTATTCTTAGCCGACTCTGAAAATATCCCAGAAAGAAGGAAACTGAGGCGTGTGAGATTGCTTCCATGTCATCGGAGCGGATGACACCAGGGTTTGTTAAGGAAGCATTTTTACCTCCTCGCTGACAGACAAATGCTGCCTTGAGGACACACGGGGTCCAGGATAGACTTACTTGCCAGACTCATGGCACGCCACCCCCTGAGTGTCAAAGGCATAATGGCTGTGGGAAAAGCCTGGTCCATGACAAACTTTGTAAAGTGTAGGTAGGGGCTGAGCCCTGTTCAAAACGTAACAATCAACATCAAAATAGGCCTACTTCTTAAAATCTTTTGGAATTTTTTAGATATCCTGTATGTTCCATAGACTGAAGCACAATCAACTGTAGGTAGGGACTGAGCCGAGCTCACTCTCCGACCCTTTACAATCAACATCCAAATAGTTAATCAAATCTTTTCAAACAATGACATTGCGTTTTTAAAGGGAAACTTCACCGCTAGATTTGGGGTGTTTTTCCAGTCTCCCTACATAATTATGAATGATGAGAGGGCGTATCAGACATTAATATGCACAATAGCTGTATTTTAGAATTTTCGTGCCGGGAGAGTTCAACCAATGATGTCGTTGGTTGATTGAGCTTGCTGTCTGATCTAAAAATGAATGGAGTCACATTTTGTATAAATTTTTGTGGCCTTTGTGTTTCGCCGATCACGTGAGTAGATATGGTTGTCCTTGTTCAATAGAGCAATTGGACATTTCTCAACGATGTTCCTATCTGCCAGGACATTGCAGGATATCTAGGTTGAGTCGTTATCCCTGGCTTTGTAAAGAGATACAGCCTGACGGGAGCCATACTTGCTTGTTCCCACCCTCGAAGGCAGGCTTTTCAAAACGGGGGTTAAAAGCTACTCATCCTATCCCATGCCCCCAATTGCTGTAAACTTAAGAAATCAGTGCCATGGCAACACAAACAATGTGAAGAATGGACTTTATCCTTCTGTTATTAAAATATTGACACCTTGTTAGTCATGATCAACCTGACTGCATACAAGCGGCTGTGGGTCCTACTCCACACTCATCCTCAAACTCCCTGAATGTGGGAAATACCTTTGTCAGATATACACAAGAACTGTAATGCCTCATCTTAGCATGTAAAGATTTGTGTTTGCTTTGTGTTGATAGTGAAGATAATAGGTAAAGAAGATGATCAAGGAGGGCAATTCCACGGTAACAGAATGAGGCTGACTCATTTTGCGCTATAAAAGTACGCCAAACAAAATCCATTGATTGCAAGTTAAACAATGCATACAATTCTATGAACAAGGACTACTTTTAAGAATTTACACTGAAAGTAAAAAATAAAATAAAAACTAATTTATTCAAAGAACAGTGCAGATGTAAAGTTTGGTAACAGAATGACGGTAAAAGCTCCCTCAGTTTTCCAAAAACTCTTAAATATCTACTTTGAACTAGATGGTAACTTTACAAGTAAAGTTGTGGGGCTTGCTAAAGCTCTTTAAAATACTTTTTGTGGTAGTGGAAGAAGTTAAGTTGTACTAATAATTATATTACTAGAATAGTGAAATCATTTCAAATGCCCATCCCTAGTCAGTAGTGGTCTTTAGGTTATCAGTAGTAGTGGTCAGTAGTTGTGTGGTTGTGGTTAGTAGTTGTAATTTGTAGTTGTTTGGTTGTGGTCAGAAGGTTAGGTCAGTAGTTGTGTGGTCACTAGGCGTGTGGTTAACTAGGCGTGTGGTCAGTAGTTATAGTGATTTAATGTGTGGTCAGTAGTTGTGTGGTCAGCAGTTGTGTGGTTATGGTCAGTATTTGAGGTCAGTCGTTTTGGACAGTAGTTGTGTTTGTCGTCAGTAGTTGTGGGGTTGTGGTCGGTGGTTGTGGTCAATAGTTGAGGTGAAGAGTTGTGTGGTCAGTAGTTGTGTGCTTGTGGTCAGTAGTTGTGTGCTCGTTGTCAGTAGTTGTGTGATTGTGGTCATTAATTGTGGTCAGTAGCGGTGGTCTGTGGTTGTGTTGTTATGGTAAGTAGGTGTGCGGTCAGTAGTTGCGTTGTTGTGGTCAGTAGTCGTTTGATTGTGGTCAGTAATTGCAGTCAGTAGTCGTGTGCTTGTGTTGAGTAATTGTAGTCACTTCACCCTCGTCATAATTTTGCCCTCTGCGTCTGAGTATACATAGCAACAGTTCTGTTTGGGCTGCTCAATGATGACACAAAGAGCTGTTAGCTGACGTTATCTAGCCACGTTGTCACTCTAAACTCCGACAAACAGCTGTTACCTTTCTATTCCTAAATTTGCTCCATCCAATCAGAGGCATACAGCTCACCACTCTCTTTACAGACAGGAAAACTAGCCAGTTGAGCTATTTAGCGCAACGAACGTGATTCTGAGAAGGAGGACGGAGCTAGTGAGCATTACAAATCTACTCTTTATCATTCCAGGTCGTCCAGACAGGGGAAGCATTAGAAATCTTAGCGCTAGCTGTTCGGTTCGAAACAGATTCACAAATCATGGGAATTTGTCGAGTGATGAATAAGTTCTCCCTCTGAGTCAAGTTGATAGGCAACAACAAAGTTTTTCTATTAATCTAAAGAAATACTGCACTCTGACCCACACAACTTATTTGTGTGGCAGTGCACCTCCTTGCACAAAGGCGGAGGTAGCGGTCCTGCTGCTGGGTTGTTGCCCTCCTATTGCCTCCTCCACATCTCCTGATGTACTGGCCTGTCTCCTGGTAGCGCCTCCATGCTCTGGACACTACGCTGACAGACACAGCAAACCTTTTTGCCACAGCTCGCATTGATGTGCCATCCTGGATGAACTGCACTACCTGAGCCACTTGTGTGGGTTGTAGACTCCGTCTCATGCTACCACTAGAGTGAGAGCACCGCCAGCATTCAAAAGTGACCAAAACATCAGCCAGGAAGCATAGGAACTGAGAAGTGGTCTGTGGTCACTACCTGCAGAATCACTCCTTTTTGGGGGGTGTCTTGCTAATTTCCTATAATTTCCACCTTTTGTCTATTCCATTTGCACAACAGCATGTGAAATGTATTGTCAATCAGTGTTGCTTCCTAAGTGGACAGTTTGATATCACAGAAGTGTGATTGACTTGGAGTTACATTGTGTTGTTTAAGTGTTCCCTTTATTTTTTTGAGCAGTGTATTATTCCAGCCCAAGACTGCCCACATGTGCCTAATTGGTTTATTAATACATTTAAGTTCATAATTGTGCACTCTCCTCAAACAATAGCATGGTATTATTTCACTGTAATAGCTACTGTAAATTGGACAATGCAGTTAGATTAACAAGAATTTAAGCTTTCTGACAATATCAGATATGTCTATGTCCTGGGAAATGTTCTTGTTACTTACAACCTCATGCTAATCACATTAGCCTACGTTAGCTCCACCGTCTCGCGGGGGGCGACACCGATCCCGTAGAGGTTAAAGGTAAAATACACTGCATTTCAAACAGTCAACAATAATCTAATGAATTCAGGGTTTGTGAAATTAAACCAAGGCCGTGAGCTTTGTTGTGAGTTTAAAGGGCACTATGGTATTGAAGGCCAAGCTGTAGTCAATGAACAGCATCCTCACATATGCATACCTTGTCCAGGTGGGTAAGAGCAGTGTACAGCGCGATGGCGACTGCGTTGTCCGTGGATTTGTCGAGCGGTAGACGAATTGGAGCGGGTTAAGTGCGTCTGTGAGGGAGGAGGTGATGTGGTCTTTGACTAGCCTCGGAAAGCACTTCATGATGACAGAAGTGAGTTGTGCAAAGTTGATAAGAGTTTTATTCAACATGGTTCACAGCTTTAATGGCTGCCAAAGGTGCTTCCAACCAAATACATTCAATAACTTTCTTTCACTTCAAAAAAAATGTGGGGTAGGTTGTGTAGATCTGTTGGGGGGAAAAAATCTAATTTAATCCCTTTCTAGATTTAATTTGAAGACAGCAAAATGTGAAAAAAAGTTCAAAAGGGTATAGACTTTCTATAGGCACTGAGCAAAACAGGGCTGACTTTTTATTGAGCAGATGGTCTGGGGGCCGGAACATAATTACAAATAATTTGTAGACTGCAAATTGGCCTGCAAGAAGCCCAAACAGTTATACTATTTGACTAAGACACAATAATTTCAAGCCTTGCTTACATTTGTATATGATAACATCTCTTTATTATGCGTGGGAATACTTTGGAACAGATTTACTAAACTAAATCACTTGTAGCTGATTTGCTGGTATTTTGACAGTCTTTTAAGTCCAACTATAAAAAAATTAACCGGTTTCAAGGACAATTACTTGAATTGTAGCTATACAAACCTAGTTAAATTAAAAAAATATTAAAAATCCCAGCACAGAACAGGTAGGACAGGCTTCGGTAGCCTTCCCCTGTGAATGCACAGTCATACACTCATTAGCTACAGAACTATACAAAACCAAGAATCAAGATTCAACATTGTCATCAATAGACATTGTTTGACAACAGCAATGTGTGTTGTAACCGTACTTGTATAGCCACAGATAGAACAAGGAGACAGATGTTTAACTGGGTGTACTGTATGGATAAAACATTTTAAAAAGCAGACTAACTCAGTTGCTGGAGAGGAAGGAAACCGCTCAGGGAATTCACCATGAGGCCAATGTTGACTATAAAACAGTTACAGTGTTTAGGGAGTTTTTCCAGGCTAAAAAATAAACGTAATGGAGCGAAGCACGGGCAAAATGCCAGAGTAAAACATGGTTCAATCTGCTTTCCACCAGCCACTGGGAGATGCACTCACCTTTCAGCAGGACAATAACCTAAAACACAAGGCCAATTCTACACTGGAGTCGCTTACCAAGAAGACCGTGAATGTTCCTGAGTGGCCGAGTTACAGTTTTGACTTAATCTGCTTAAATACCTATGGCAAGACCTGAAAATGGTTGTCAAGGAATGATGGACAACCAATTTGACAGAACTTTGAAAATAATAAATGGGAAAATGTTTCAGGTGTGGAAAGCTCTTAGAGACCTACCCAGAAAGACTCAGCTGTAATCACTTCCAAAAGGTGATTCTAACGTATTAACTCGGGGGGGGGGGGGGGGGGGAATACTTATCTAATTAAGTTGAAATGTTTGACAGAGTATTTTGTGTAGATCTTTGATAAAAAAAAGACAAACAAATACATTTATTCCATTTTGTAAAAAAAAGTCAAGAGGTGTGAATACTTTCTGAAAGCACTGTATGCCTTCATTTCTCAAAAATAGACTCTTACCTTTCATTCAATACAGAATTTGACATGCTCCTATGAACTTCACATCTTAGTGCTCATGGGGCTTTTTACACAGAAATGCTTAGGATCCTAAATCAGAGAGACAGTGTGAAAGTTCAAAGATCTGGCCGTTTCAGGTTTGCCTCGTCATCAATAGGTTTCCCTCCAACTGGCGACAGATTTTCATGTGAAATTTCAAAAAATGTACTTGTTGCGAATAAAAGGCTGTGCGTGATGACATAGTGCACATAAAAATTACTTTTGCATTCAAATTCCCATTTACCGAATAAAAACTACAGGTTAAATGAGTTTATCGTATTTTCAACTCTACTGATGGTTTTGTCACGTTATATAGCGAATGTGCTGTGGTGAATTATATTTCTGCTTTACCAAATGAGGAGAGTTACAAACTACACACCAGTCAGAGTTATACTTAAACTACATCTTTAATAATAATAAGCTTTGCAATAGCATTTGACTTTCAACAATTCACTATTTCTAATGAACCGTTGAGAAGTACCAACAGAAAAGTACAAAGATCTTTTATAGCCAAGATACACCCCTCTCAACTTACACTGACGAACCACAGATCTTAGGAACAGTTTACAAAGGTTAAGATTTGTATGAAAGATATCTATAAAACATAGCAGACAGTTACTGCTGTGTCAACAGTTCTCATTGTAAAGACCAGTGTCTGGCCCCCTTACTCCAAAAGGGAATCGTCTCTCCCTGGTACGGCATAGAACAGAACCATTAGCTCATGTTCTCTGGAATGCTCTTTAGGTTTTATCACCCAAAGACATCGTAAATCTCCTCTGTCAGTGCTATCTCATAGAGGCCCATCCTCAGTGGAACACACACACAATACTCTATTCTGTCGAATTAAACATTATAATTAGGAACATGATAAAACAACCATTATAATGCAATACAAGCATTATAACATAAATCATGCAATTTTCCACGACAGTGCCCACTCTGGTGTTGGCACCTGCACTCTACCCAACAACTCGCAGATACAGCGCGGGTATAGCCTACATGATTATTATGGACAAAATAGCAAGACTTTTTTGGACTTGTCAAACGGCAGCCAGGCATTGATCATCACGCCACCAGAATAAGACCCTCAATGTTTATTGGAAAGGAGCATCAAGCTCACCCCCTTGCACTTTCATCATAATTTATTTAATCTGTAGCCTAATAAACTGCAATATTGCATAATATATTGCATAATATTGCAGACACAAAAAGATCAGACCTTGTCTTGCATATGCTATTTTTGAATTGACATTTGGAAAGTTTACCTACAAATTTGCTGTTTCCATCATGCCTGCCGTGACATTTTTTTTTATATCCGACATGTACTTAACTTGCATAAAAAGGTTGGATGGAAACCTGGTTACAAACACACTAAATTCTTCAGACTGAACAAACATCCTGTATTGCACATGGGGGAAGAACATCGCTAATGCAAAACTAGCCTGGTTCCACACGATAGGCTATTTGCTGTAGAAAATACATGATACATCATGATGATTGTTGTTTGGCATGACAATGAACCATAGACTGCAATGAACGAACAAAGAGGCGTTGGCTAGCCACTAAAGCACAAACAGGCTGGACCGCGAGGCTAGACCTAATGCAAAACCACAGGTATAGAATCACAACAGGAAGTTGCCCGCTGCGTGAAGTGAGTTTTCCTATTCTGGTCACCATGGTAACAGTGGGCAATGCCAGGCCAAGGCCAGAGAATCCGGACAGTTTAACAACTGGACGGGACCGGGGGGAACAACAGGAAACAGGAAAAAGAATTTGAATTGGAGGTTATAAAGACTGGGACTCAAAATGAACTGAGGAAGTGCAGAATTGGACTTGAAAACGTTCAAAAGGCTACAGAAATACACATTAACAGCACACAAACCCATAGCAGAGATGCTTAAATCACTTCAACCTATATTTGGTCTTTAAATCCCTGTCTTCTGTGAATGGACATATCATGAATACTGATCTATAGACGCATCTTTACGAGAAAGAAGTCGATCCATTTTTTGTCTGAAAGAGATTATATATGTCTTTGAGATACCCTACCCCGAGGAAATCAGGAAGCCTGTACAGTGTAGATGCCATATCATCCAATAGACATGGAGAAGTGTACATGAGGACATTAGCCCTCCCCAGTACGTACTCGCTCTCCACTCAGTGGTGAAGTAGCGTGCCACATCATGCAACAGAGGGATTTGTTTCTGTATTCATATTTCAGGATGTTACGACTAGAGAGTCGGACTCCGCAAAGCTCCTGCTAAGAGCTAAACTGTGAGGTGGTCCCCTGCTGTCTATAACCCCGTATCATTCGCATGCCGTCCGTTCGGTCTGGCAGAGAAAGCTAGTGTGAATCCCAAATGGCAACCTATTCCCTATATATTGCACTGTTTTTGACTAGAGCAAATAGGGTGCCATTTGGAAAGCGGCGCATTTTTCCTCCCTGGCTGGCCCTGCATTCAGACAGTCTTGCTAAGGCTCAGGCCTCTGGCTAATCTACACCGAGTGTACAAAACATTAAGGACACCTTCCTAATTGAGTTGCACTCCAAGGCTTTCCACAGTTGGGCCAAGTTGGCTGGATGTCCTTTGGGTGGTGGACCATTCTTGATACAAAAACGGGAGACTGTTGAGCGTGAAAAACCCAGGAGTGTTGCAGTTCTTAACACAAACCGGTGCGTCTGGCACCTACTGCCATACCCCGTTCAAAGGCACTTCAATATGTTGTCTTGTCCATTCACCCTCTGACTGGTACACATACACAATCCATGTCTCAAAGCTTAAAAATCCTTCTTAACCTGCCTCCTCCCCTTAATCTACACTGATTGGAGTGGATTTAACAAGTGGCATCAATAAGAGATCATAGCGTTCACCTGGTCAGTCCGTCATGGAAAGAGCAGGTGTCCTTACTGTTTTGTACACACAGTGCATGATCGTAACTCACATTCTGACCAAAACAGAAAAAGCTGTTGAGAGGGTAAATCATGAGCTAAATCTGTAAATCATCAGCTGAGTAAATCAAAATCTGTTCACGAGAGGGGTTGGATGAACCTTTGACTAAGTGTAGAATGGCCAGTCAGTATGTTGGGTAACTGACTGGTCAGGCCACCTCCTCCACCCAAGTCTCTTCCCACAGCCACCCCGTCTCACATCTGGCAAACAAGGCAGCCTCCACCGTGGCCTATGGGTTAATGTTCCAAGCCCGTGAGAAGCACAAAGCAGACGTCAATCTTTGTTTCCCCTAACTCAAACAGCCCATTCAGTGGATGTTTTTCTACAACAGCTTCCTGTTTGGGCTTGTTAAGGCCCTCATTTCCCAGAAGGCCATAGGGGTGGGTTGCCTTGGCCGCATAACGGCAGGGTCAATCTGAGCTGAATAACTGAACCGTGGGATATTCCCCTTGGTGGGGTGGAACGACCGGCAGGCGGGCCTGCCACATCCTGCTTTATCAAAGTGAGGAAGTGCAGAGAGCTGGGTGGAGCCCAGTAGCCTATATTCAGCATCCCCCTCCCCTCCAGAGTCCAGACATCACCCATCTCCACTCCACTGTATGACCCATCAACTGTATAACAACACATAACAGGGGTTGGGATTTGAGACCACATAAATATTTCATAATCACAATAGGCCTAAGTCTCATCATTCAAGCTTGAATTGACAGCTATTAGGCCTTTACAAATTCCCCGTTGTAGGAAACTTGAGATGTTCTGACATCAATCACATCAAATGTATTTATATAGCCCTTCTTACATCAGCTGATGTCACAAAGTGCTGTACAGAAACCCAGCCTAAAACCCCTAACAGCAAGAAATGCAGGTGTAGAAGCACGGTGGCTAGGAAAAACTCCCTAGAAAGGCCGGAACCTAGGAGGAAACCTAGACAGGAACCAGGCTGAGGGGTGGCCAGTCCCCTTCTGTCTGTGCCGGGTGGAGATCATAACAGAACATGGCCAAGATGTTTAAATGTTCATAGATGACCAGCAGGGTCAAATAATAATAATAGGCCCTGTTGCCTACTGTATGTGACACGTCTTTGAGTAGCCTAATATGTCTGTTTTTTCCAGTTCATTGAGCACAGTTTCCCGAGGCTGTTGAATAATGATGATATCTGTGACTCCTAGAACAAGGTTCCGGTTACCCCGTTTCCCCCTTCAGGGAGAGATCAGGCGGATAAAAGCGATTTTAAACACAATTACCACTTCCACTAAAGACCAGTGAGCTCTAATGACAGACATTAACACCCACAGCCACGAGCTCTGGCCACTCAACCAAACCTACCCATTATCACGCGGCCTAGGCCTAACCAGAGCCCCAGAAATCGCTCAAAACCACTCAAACAGAACTGCTGAAAAGTGTTAAACGACTCAGCCAGTGTACTATAATAACAGCGTAATAACATTTTTTTCCCCATCGGATGGCTTGCTGATAGGTCATCATCTTTCGAAAGATCAACTGGCCAAGGAACATCTGATAAAACACACGTGATAACAACTGACTCCAGTCCAAACATAACATCTAAGACATTTCCACACTCTGGCACGGGCTGGATTCCATTTTGTACTGCGACCTCATACTGAACATAAACAGACAAGCCCAGCAAACGACCACGCTCATATTAGTCGAGCTCCTTTAAGACAAATCCGATGTGCTTCAGTCCGGCAGCGGGGGAAGCATTGCCACCCGACTTCTGAGATCAAAAGATTCTTTCCCAGCACAGCTGGAATGTCAGAGATCAGGTGGGTTCCAGCTGATGACTCTGTGCCAGACAGAGCACAGCATTCCTGAAGGTGAGCATGACTGGACATGCCTGATCAGAGTTCTCTTCTGGAATCCTGCCTAGAGGGTGAGAGGAGGCCTTGGAGCAGAGGTGGGTCTCTGCACACAGCCCACTGCACTAGCTGCTCTCTCTCTACCTACAGTACAAGCACAAAATAAGCCAAGTATACAATCAAAGCCCATCCCAAGGGTGGAGCAGGAGGAAATAGTTCATATACATTTTATGAGGGGTCTTGAAGATCACACAATCGTATCAACTGACATGAGACTTATCACCAACGTAACAGACAGACAGGACAGAAGAGACGGAGGAAGATGCACTCAAAACTATTATGCTAAAGACACATGCCATTGTCCTTACCGTATAGGCGCCAATCCTGCAAATGCATAGGGTGAGATGCATGCACTCAGACATTGTCCACGGCTAAAGGCAAGCGCTTTCCTCAACAACTAACGAGTCACCGACAGCAACAGACAGAGGACACGGTCAGAGAGGGAGACAGAACAGAGTGAGACAGAGCAGCAGCAGGAGGAAAGCGACAGGACTCCAGTCGGAGTTATGATCCAACGAAGCCCATCGCCCGCTCTCGGCAACTTCATCTGGGAAGTAGAGGCTAGAGAGAGAGAGAGAGAGAGAGAGAGAGAGAGAGAGAGAGAGAGAGAGAGAGAGAGACAGGAAATCTGTTCACACTAATTGCGATCAAACGACAGCTATGACACTGGTGATTCAGCAGGCGACACGAGGCCTATGGCTGCTAGGCTATGTCCGATCTACAAAGGGTTGGACTAGCGGATCACAGACAACTGGTCCCGTCAACTCGATGTCCAGTTTGAAGGCGAACAGGTCTTCATAATACAGTCAACATGTCCAGTTTAAAAAAGATCCCTTACAATACAGTCAACGTGCGAAAATCATCCACGGTCCACCGTCCTTCCAAACCCTGATTCCACTGAGCTACAGTAAGCTGGTGAAGTCTGTAAGGCCCTGCAGAGGAGTTTATTAGAAGCAGATCTGGAAAGGTACCTCTGTTTACCGTCTGTTCTCTCACAGTCTGCGTCACACTACTATACCCTTAAAACCGTTCCATACGAACGTGAACCAATAGGCTAGTCTTTCACTCCTGTCTTGGTAATGTTTTACAAACTGGTTTCCACACCTCTCGGCAATAACCAATTTCTCAGGGTTCTTCAGGGACTCTTGGACTGCAAGCTAAACTGTTGGGTGGAAGGAGGCAGAGGCACTTGAAAAGTCCAAGCGTCATTATTATGAGGATATCTTACTAAGACTGACTTACGAAAGAGAGACGACATAAAAAGGACAGATACTTGACTCAAAACTCACTAGTCAAGAAAGTTACTTATCTTTGTAATAAGGTATGTATGAGCCTAGAAAATCATTGAGAGGAAAGTAAGCGAGAGTTGAATGTTTGAGACTAGAACTGAACTCTCTCATCCAAAGAAAGAGAGTTGAAATGAAGACTTCTAGATTCAAAATGACCTCCCTTCCTTAAGAGGATGTAGGCCTAGTTTATCCCATGAGTAGGCAGCTCGAGATAATGTAGCCTTCTGTACACAGACGTATTTTTATATAATAATGAGGATAATAATGATGATACAGGGTGACTAATTCCCCACATGCTAGCACTATCAGACCCATACAGTATATTCAGATAGTAGCCTACATAAATGTAATCTAAATGATATCTAAATAGGCTATGTGGCCGATTCCCCGCCAGCGTAAGCAAAATATTGAATGATCTGCGAACGCTACATGGTACAGACGACATCTTGGCGTCGTTATACTTCTTACAGCATGCTTTAAAATAAGGACTATGTTTAGATTCTGAAATATACATTTCTCACATTCATTTATTTAAGATGAAATATATTATTATTAAAATCGCTCAAAAGTGCCCTTTTTGATATTTCTTATTTTTTGACATATTGCTTAGAACAATATAAAATGATTTGTGATACATCCTTCCTCCCAATGAAGTTTCAACGTGAGAATAGCTTATGCTGGCGTGGACAATCGCCCATACGACTCTGATCTAGGCTGTGATTAGTCTTTCGACCAATCAGCTCAGAAAAAGATCTGCTGTGAAAAAAGATCTGAGGTAACTGGTCAAAAGACCGATTAGTGGAGAAAAAAAAAGATTAGTATTGGGCTGCCGGTGTGAACGCAGCCTTTGTGATATCGCTGATCTTTCCCAAGATCCGGGTGACAAAACTAGGCCTGGCTGCAAGCATGAAGTGCGGCCATGACGTCAACTGAACTGTGTGGATATTTCGTCCTATTGCCCTGCTCAGTCATTCCGGCATTGTGGACATTCAAATCTCTTCCGTGATCAAAGGTCACCATCTGATCATCTGCGTTAAACAGGTGGGGGCTGCATCCCAAATAGCATGCTAGTCCCTATAAAGTGCACTACATTTGACCACGGCTCATAGGGCTCTGGTCAAAAGTAGTGCACTATATACATTTCTTGACTCGAATCAACAGCCTCTTTCATGGAGATGAACTGTTCCTTCTGTGAGGAAAGGGCAGATAACTTTGTGCTATTAAAAAAAAAAATGAATTTGACAATGTCAGGCCAAATCCAGAAATGAACCCGTGTCCATAATACAACAATTGAAAGGACTGTAGTGATGGGAAAAGACAGAAGTTGTCAAATGTGAATAAAACAACAATAACGATAAAAGAAGCGCCCACCCTCTCCTCCACCTCACACAGTGGAGGAAGCCAAGCTCTCTGAAAAAACACAACTGGCAGTTGAAAAAACACCTCGTCTCCGTGCCAACCGTTAAGGGCAACGGGTCCACCCATTCCATGTAAGCTGAAAATCTCCGTGGATGTTTTTTTCTCCCATCAAAACAGCTGTGATGCACTGCAGGGCTCCAATAATGTTTTCCCTTGTCAAATTCTATGGAAAATTGTAATCCTTGAGGTTAAGTAGAGAGTGGACTGGAGAGTGAGTAGCTAATCTTTAATTTAACTGTTTATTGCCTGTGATCCAGTCTAGTGGATCACTTCTGCACACCAGTATCTCTACTTGCACATGATCATCTGATGATTTCACTCCAGTGTTAATCTGCTAAATTGTAATTATTCGATTTATTGCCTACCTCCTCATGCCTTTTGCACACATTGTATATAGATTCTCTTTTTTTCTACCATGTTATTGACTTGTTTATCGTTTACTCCATGTGTAACTCTGTGTTGTTGTCTGTTCACACTGCTATACTTTATCTTGGCCAGGTCGCAGTTGCAAATGAGAACTTGTTCTCAACTAGCCTACCTGGTTAAATAAAGGTGAAATAAAAAATTAAAATAGTGGGGCTCAGTTCCTCTCCATGCACAGTAATGTCACTATCCTGATGCCAGATCTGCGTGTGCCGTCTTGCCATCTCCTCTGTATGCTTGGGGAGTTTTCAGGATAAAAAGAAAGGGAATGTAGCTAAGGTGGGGGGGTACTTATCTAATCAAAACAAACAGTAGTGTTGTATTTTTAATTAGTAAAAAAAAAAATAATAATAAAAAAAAACATTTTTCCTTCCACTTTGACATTAGAGTATTTTGTGTACAATTGTTCACAAAACAATTTTACAATTCAAAATGTAAAAAACAAAAAAATGTGGTAAAAAGTCAAAGGGCGTGAATACTTTCTCAAGACACTGTATCTTCAAGACATTTCCTCATTTCTCTCCGTCATAAGGAAGGAGGATAATGAAAGTTCACAGCAGTAACAAGTACAAGTAGACTTATCAGTTAGTTATAGTATTTCTACCGATATCAATTTTGTTTATCCATTCTTAACTTCTCTAGGATAGGGGGCAGAGTGTTCACCTTTGTAAAAATAGTGTGCCCAATTTCAACTTCCTTCTACTCATCCCCAGAATATAATATGCATAGTATTAATAGATTTGGATAGAAAACACTCTGAAGTTTCTAAAACTGTTTGAATCATATCTGTAAGTATAACAGAACTTATGTAGCAGGCAAAACCCCGAGGACTAACCATAAAACAAAACAAAAATCATGAACTGAAGTTCAATTTCAATAGGCGAATAACAAGTGGCAACCTAGCTAATACTTCCTCACAAGGATTCCTAAATCATTGCTAAGAATAATGAAAATGACTGCAGTTTCTACTGGTCATTGTTTTCAGGCTGGTTGTATTGGTGCTAGCTAGGTAACGTTACCAAGCTAAAGCTAGCTACCCCAGAAGTTTAGGTCGAGCAAATTATGCTTTACTAACAACGCGGTATTGTAAACACATCGTTCGTGGCTGGTGTTTGCAGACTTTTTTGTACAGCTTTGACAGTGCTACTGTATCTTTTTTGACACAAGCAAAGACCTAAACGGCGTTCCATAGTATGTATTTCTTGAAGTTAATAGCAGTGATGCTATTACTGTGTAACTCCGGTAGGGCAACATCTGAAAAAATAGCGCACTTGGTAGTGTGTACCAGTGCTCGGCCAGTCGGCGAAAGCCATCATCACCCACAACAGAGACCGATTGATTGTCAAGGGCAATGAATTCCATTATCTTGGAGTTAATGGATTTCACCTTTGAATTGTACCGCTGAAATTTTCTTACTCTTTCAAATGACTGCTCGACTTGTTGACTGCTCGATCCACACAGCAGACATTGTGTGCTAGGTTAGGAATGCTGTGTTGCACGTGTAGCGCTACATTTTACGTGGCGTCATTTGGCTATGTACCTACGTTCTATAGCTACTCACGTCAGCTTTGACATCGGTTTTTCAAATTGGTGTTAAACTAGACATCGGGCCGATACCGATGTTGGCATTTCTTTGTTAATATTGGCAGATTCCGATATGTTCACCGATATATCGTGCATCCCTACTATTTACCAAGAGAGTTTTCATCTATATCTTTCGTAGCTGTCTATTTACCACCACAAACCGATGCTGGCACTAAAACCGCAATCAACGAGCTGTATAGGGTCATAGGCAAATGCAAAAATTCTCATCCAGAGTGGCCGATGATTGTAATGCAGGAAAACTGAAATCAGTCTTATGTCATTTCTACCAGCATGTCACCTGTGCAACTAGATCATCTTTACTCCACACACAGTGACGCATACAAAGCTCTCTCTCGCCCTCCATTTGGCAAATCTGACCATAACTCTATCCTCCCGATTACAAGTAAAGACTTAAAACAGGAAGTACCATTGACGCGCTCAATATGGAAGTGGCCTGACGAAGCAGTTGCTAAGCTACAGGACGGTTTTTCTAGCACAGACTGGAATATGTTCCGGGACTCATCCGATGGCATTAAGGAGTTTACCAATCAGTCACAGGCTTCATTAATAAGTGCATCAACGACGTTGTCCCCACAGTGACCGTACGTACATATCCCAACCAGAAGCCATGGATTGCAGGCAACATCCGCACTGAGCAGGACACTAACCCAAACACACTAACCCAAACAACCCAAATCCTGCTATGCCCTCCAAAAAAACATCAAACAGGCAAAGCGTCAATACAGGGCTAAGATCGAATCCTACTACACCGGCTCTGATGCACGTCATATGTTATAGGGCTTGCAAACTATTATGGGTTACAAAGGAAAACTCACCCGCGAGATGCCAGTGACATGAGCCTACCAGATGAGTGATATACCTTCAATGCTAGCTTCGAGGTAATCAACACTGAACCATGCGTGAGAGCACCAGCTGTTCCGGACAACTGTGTGATCACTCTTTCTGTAGACGATTTGAGTAAGACCTTTAAACATGTTAACATTCACAAGGCTGCAGGGCCAGACAGATTAACAGGATGTGTACTCAGAGCATGCGCTGACCAGCTGGCAACTGTCTTCACTGACATTTTCAACCTCTCCCTGACCCAGTCTGTAATACCTACGTTTCAAGCTGACCACCATAGTCCCTGTGCCCAAGAACGCAAAGATAACCTGTCTAAATTACTATTGCCCCGTCACACTTACATCTGTAGCCATGAAATGCTTTGAAAGGCTGGTCATGGCTCACATCAACACCATCATCCCAGACACCCTGGACCCACTCCAATTCGCATACCACCCCAACAGATCCACAGATGACGCAATCTCTCTTGCACTCCACACTACCCTTTCCCACTTGGACAAAGCAACACCTATGTGAGAATGCTGTTCATTGTTCAACACCATAGTGCCCTCCGATCTTGTCACTAAGCTGAGGACCCTGGGACTGAAAACCTCCCTCTACAACTGGATCCTAGACTTCCTGACAACGTAGGCAACAACACATCCACCACGCTGTCCCTTCAACATGAAGGGCCCATCAGCGGCGCGTGTCTAGTCCCCTCCTGTACTCCATTTTCACCCACATGGCATCCGACCGCAAGGCACTACAGAGGGTACTGCGGACGGCTCAGGACATCACTGGGGCCGAGCTCCCTGCCATCTAGGACCTCTATACCCGGCGGTGTCAGAGGAAGGCCCTAAAAATGATCAAAGACTCCAGCCACCTTAGTCATAGACTTATCTCTGCTACCGCAACAGGACCCTGAGCAGCTTCTACTCCCAAGCCATAAAACTGCTAAATAGTTAGTTCAATAGCTACCTGGACTATGATTTTTTTTGCCTCATCACATACACTACTGCTACAGGTTACTATCTGTCACTTTATTCATAGTTATATGTATGGCTCCCAAGTGGCGCAGCAGTCTAAGGTATCACATCTCAGTGCTAGAGGCATCACTACAGACCCTGGTTTGATTCCAGGCTGTATCACAACTGGCCATGATTGGGAGTACCATGGGGCGCCGCACAATTGGCCCAGCGTCGTCCGTCATTGTAAATACGAATTTGTTCTCAACCGACTAGCCTAGTTAAATAAAGGTTCAATTTAAAAAAGATATATCTACCTCAATTACCTGGTACCCCTGCACATCGACATGGTACTGTTACGCCTTGTATATAGCAAAGTTATTGTTACTCATTGTGCATCAATTATTATTATTACCTACCTCATTTCTACTATTTCTCCCCCCAAAAATTCTCTGCATTGTTGGGAAGGGCCCGTAAGTAAAAATGTGACTGTTAGTCCACACCTGTTGTTTAATGGATTTTATTTTACTGCAAGCTCATTATCTTTCTCCCTCCCTTGGTTGTTTTGCAGCCAACATTTGCAGTGCTATTTTCAGCCTAGTTACTTCTTCAGGAAGAGCTCCATCCTACGACAACTTCTTATCAGTTCTTCCCATGGGAGAAAACACAAAGACCTTTACAGTTCAAGGGACAACAAGCTAATGAATGGCATGATTCTGCATTCATGCAGGAGTACTGAACTTCGTGGCTATGCCTGTAAACTAAAAAGACAGTCATACTGACAGACAGGTCAAAAGCATTAGCCATATAGCCCCTAAACACAAACAAGTCTGGTAAAGACAGCCCCCTCATACCTAGAGGAAAATCTGGTTCAGTCTACTTTCCACCAGACACTGGGATATGAATACACCTTTCAGCAGGACAATGACCTAAAACACATGGCCAAATCTACATTTGGCATTTCACGGTAAGGTCTACACTTGTTGCATTCGGCGCATGTGACAAATAAAGTTAGATTTGACATTGGAGTTGCTTACCAAGAAGACAGTGCATTTTCCTGAGAGGCCAGTTGACTTAAATCTACTAGAATATATATGACAAGACCTGAAAATGGTTGTCTAGCAATGATAAACAATCAATGACAGAGCTTGAAGAATTTTGAAAAGAATAATAGGCAAATGTTGCACAATCCAGGTGTGGAAAGCTCTTAGACTTACCCAGAAAGACTCAAAGCTGTAATCACTGCCAAAGGTGCTTCTACAATGTACTGACTCAGGGGAATACTTAACCTGTCTAGGATCAGCGTGGCGCTAGCGGCACACCCCCCCCCCCCCCACTGAAAAACCAGTGCCGCGAAATTCAAAAAAAATATTTTTTTAAAATATTTAACTTTCACACATTAAAGTCCAATACAGCTAATGAAAGACACAGATCTTATGAATCCAGTCAACATTTCCGATTTTTAAAATGTTTTACAGGGAAGACACAATATGTAAAGATGTACATCTATTACCTAAAAACACATTAGCATAATCCACCATCTTTTATTTGTCCACCAACACCAGTAGCCATCACCAATTCGGCTAAACTAAGATATTTATAGCCCCTAACCAACAAAAAAACTCATTAGATGACAGTCTGATAACATATTTATGGTATGGGATAGGTTTTGTTAGAAAAAAGTGCATATTTCAGGTATATGGCATAGTTTACAATTGCACCCACCATCACAAATGGACTAGAATAATTACAATGAGCAACGTGTTTACCTAACTACTAATCATCAAACATTTCGTAAAAATACACAGCATACACGAATCGAAAGACACAGATCCTGTGAATACAGACAATATTTCAGATTTTCTAAGTGTCTTACAGCGAAAACACAATAAATCGTTATATTAGCTTAGCACATAGCAATTAGCAGCCCAGCATTGATTCTAGCCAAAGTGAGCGATAAAAGTCAACATCGCCAAAAGATATTAATTTTTTCACTAACCTTCTCAGAATTCTTCCGATGACACTCCTGTAACATCACATTACAACATGCATATACAGTTTGATCGAAAATGTTTATATTTAGCCACCAAAATCATGGTTAGACAATGTGAAATGTAGACAAGCTGGTAAAGAAAACGTCCTTGCGCCACTTAGACAGTGATCTACTCTTATACATAAATACTCATAAACGTGACTAAAAAATATAGGGTGGACAGGGATTGATAGACAATTTAATTCTTAATACAATTGCGTTATTACATTTTTTAATTTATCCTTACTTTTCAATACAGTTTGCGCCAAGCGAAGCTACGTCAAAAAACATGGCGTCCTAAGCCACTAAAATGTTTCGACAGAAACACGATTTATCATAATAAAAATGTCCTACCTTGAGCTGTTCTTCCATCAGTATCTTGGGCAAAGGATCCTTTCTTGGGAGAAATCGTCTTTTGGTGGAAAGCTGTCCTCTTGCCATGTGGAAATGTCAACTACGTTCGGGATGAACTGAAAAGCGTGCCCAACTTTTCACATCGTTGCAAAAATAAATGTCCCAAAATCGCACTAAACGGATATAAATTGCTATAAAACGCTTTAAATGAACTACTTTGTGATGTTTGTAACTCCTATAACGAGTGAAAAGATGACCGGAGAAATATAACAGGCTAAACTAACGCTTGGAACAGGAGAGGGTCGGTGTCTTCCACGCGCGTTACGCAGCAAGAAAAGACTTGCTAGCTAAAGGTTTTTTTCATTTGTAGGGCCTGTGAACGAGCAATCGAGCCCGTTGGAATCGTCATCACGTAAAGGCATCCAGGGGAAGACGTAAGAAGTGTCCGTATAGTCATAGCAACGACAGTGCCCGTTTAAATGACTTCAGAAAAGTGGCCAACGTTTCTCAAATCTGACTCCATGTCAGGGAAATTGCTGTAGAATGGGCTCTGTTCCACTTAGAGACAAAATTTCAACTCCTATAGAAACTATAGACTGTTTTCTATCCAATAATAATAATAATATGCATATTGTACGATCAAGGATTTTGTGGGAAGCCGTTTAAAAAATTAGCCACATTAGCATAAATAGTCTAAACAGCGCCCCCATCCCCAACAGGTTAAGATATTTCTGAATTTCAATTTCCATAAATTTTGTGAAAATTTCTGAAAACATGTTTTCACTTTGTCATTATGGAGTATTGTGTGTGGTGAGAGAGAAATCTATTTAATCTATTTTTTTTTTTTTTTTCAGGCTGTAACACAACAATCAGTCTAATAAGTCAAGAGGGATGAAAGCTTTCTGAAGGCACTGTAACTTTCGTTTTTTTTTTATTTATTTTTATTTTTTTATAACCTTAAAATGAGCATGGTCTAATTGACTCAACAACCAAAAACACATATCTAAGCTTAGATTTCTCATTTAATCAAAAAATCTATAGTAATTTCTAGTTGTTTATTCAAGTCAGCTGGCTAACTCATTGATCCTCATATGTAGTATACCCCTCAGGTGTGATAGATTTGGATGGCAGATGTTGACATGTTAACACAAAAAAACATGAGAAAAAACCACACACACAACCATTCAAAAGTTTGGGGTCACTTAGAAATGTCCTTGTTTTTGAAAGAAAAGCACATTTTTTGTCCATTAAAATAACATCAAATTGATCAGAAATACAGTGTAATCCAGACTAATCCAAGTTTACCATTTAAAAAAAGCCTAGGCCAGCATCCCGGAGTCGCCTATTCTTCAAATTTGACGTTGATACTTGTGTTTTGGGGATACTATTTAATGAAGCTGACAGGTAATGGCTTGTGAGGCATCTGTTTCTCAAACTAGACACTAATGTCCTTGTCCTCTTGCTCAGTTGTGCACCGGGGCCTCACACTCCTCTTTCTATTCTGGTTAGAGACAGTTTGGCTATTCTGTGAAGGGAGTAATACACAGCGTTGTACCAGAGCTTCAGTTTCTTGGCAATTTCTCGCATGAAATAGCCTTCATTTCTCAGAACAAGAATAGACTGACGAGTTTCTGAACAAAGGTCTTTGTTTCTGGCCATTTTGAGCCTGTAATTGAACCCACAAATGCTGATGCTCCAGATACTCAACTAGTCTAAAGGCCAGTTTTATTGCTTCTTTAAAATCAGAACAGTTTTCAGCTGTGCTAACATAATTGCAAAACGGTTTTCTAATGATCAAGTAGCCTTTTAAAAAGGATAAACTTGGATTAGCTAACACAACGTGCCATTGGAACACAGGAGTGATGGTTGCTGATAATGGGCCTCTGTACGCCTATGTATATATTACATAAAAAAATGCCGTTTCCAGCTACAATAGTCATTTACAACATTAACAACGTCTACACTGTACTTCTGATCATTGTTATGTTATTTTAATAGACAAAAAAAACGTGCTTTTCTTTCAAAAACAAGGACATTTCTAAGTGACAGCAAACTTCTGAACGGTAGTGTAGATACATACATACATACATACATACATACATACATACATACATACATACATACATACATACATAAGATGAAGGCCATATAATGTGATACAAATATTAGAATGAGCTCAAGCTTTAAACAGCTGGCCTAATAGCCATTATGACTAGGCTACTAGCCTATTATGGCTAAAACTACAGGCAGTCCAAGATTGTTTGTTGGCCCAGCTTTAATGGTTGCAATTTTTGTTGGTGTAAAATGGTCAATAAACTAGTGCTCCTCCTAGCAGATCAGATCGATAGACTGACCCCAAAAGCATTTATACGGTGTTCAATTAATCAATTATAAAACACCACAATTGGCTAATTGTCTGAAGTTAAGGTAAACTAAAGCCACACATGGCAGCATGAAAAGCAGAAGAATATACCATACCAGATAATCCATGAAATACTTCAGTTTGACGTGCTCTTCAAAAAAGAGAGATTTCAGCTAAGAAGTTGGTCGGCGTATTCCAGGTAAAATGGATGCATTCAAATCTTGTTCTGGTGTAAACTATTTAGCCTTTGTATTCCCCACCTTGGCCAAAAACAGCAATATAATCAATGTGTGCAGAGCGTGTTGGTTTCGACGCGTTAAAACTCTGTGGGTTATGCAATTACTATTTTCTTATAGACTAGCTAACATAAATCTAAACATGATATTCTATGCACGGCCTTCTTTTCACCTGGATTTGTTTTGGTACTTAATTCCCTCGCAAGAATCCGAGTTTGGGCTGTACAGGATATGTTGCAGGAAGTATGGATAGTTTTTTCAAGGTCTTCACTTGTTACCACAGACACAAAGTCATAATTATGGCTAAACCCCGCCCATTTCTATAATTTATCTTCTTAAAATCTTATTTTAAACCTAACATTAACCACACTGCTAATCTTATTCCTAACACTACCCTTATATTAAGACCAAAAATCACATTTGTGTTTTTATGAATTTTTACGATATAGCCGTTTTTACTTTGTGGCTGTGGTAACTAGTGATAGCCCTTTTTCAGGCGTAGCATTATGAAAGATATTCGAGCGAAACGGTGATATCCGGCTATAGTCTTCATTTGGTTAGACCTGACTATATGATGTATCGCAGACATTTGAAACCCTATACATCAAAATAAATTATTTTAATAAATTATTTTGATGCTATACTATCGATTACTATTACTATACTATCGAAGTTGGATGGGTTAAAATCAAAACCTCAACCACCGTTTTTAAACTTGGTCGAAACCCGGAAACGTACTTAAGTTGGTATTCTTGGATTTTATGACCTACCCCACTCGTCATTGGACGTCACGTGACCCTTGTACAGTATTTGCTTCATTTACTTGAACGATTAAAAAAAATTGCAAGGCTGTCCCATTTGCTACACTAAAACAGTCACCATCGTTACATCTGGGTTTTATTATTTGAAAGACATGACAATTAACTGTATCTTTAAAGTAAGAGAATTTCCTCCCTCCAATAATGTGCGTGTCTTGACCTCTAGTGGTTTATACGAGACGATACACGTTGTGCTTGGGGCACTCTGTTCACGGGGCACTCTCTTCACAATGTTAACATCAGCAAACCGCTCGACCACATGACGCGATACAGGTGGTTTGCGGTTGTGAGGCAGGTTGGATGTACAGCCAAATTCTCTAGGGAAATGAACATAACATCCTCTGGCAACAGCTCTGATGGACATTCCTGCAGTCAGCACCCATTGCACACTTCTTGATATGCCACACCTGTCAGGTGGATGGATTATCTTGATAAAGGGGAAATGCTCACTAACAGGGATGTAAACAAATGTGTGTGCAACAAAAGCTTTTTGTGCGTATGGAACATTTCTGGGAACTTTTATTTCAGCTCAAGAAACATGGGACCAACCCTTTACATGTTGCGTATATATTTTTGTTCAGTATAATTTACACATTAAGCAATTTTCATTAGTGAGTTCTCTAATTACATTGGTAACCAGTTTGTAATAGCAATTAAATTGTATTTGTCACATGAGCCGAATAAAACAGGTGTAGACCGGCAGGTAGCCTAGTGGTTAGAGCGTTGGGCCAGTAACTGAAAGGTTGCTAGATAGAATCCCCGAGCTGACATGGGTAAAAATCTGTCATTCTGCCCCTGAACAAGGCAGGTAACCCACTGTTCCCAGGCTGTCATTGTAAAAATGAATTTGTTCTTAACTGACTTGCCTAGTTAAATAAAGGTTAAAACATTTATTTTAAAGGCCTTACAGTGAAATGCTTAATTACAAGCCCTTAACCAACAATGCAGTTCAAGAAATAGAGTTAATCAAGTATTTACTAAATAAACTAAAGCAAAAGATCAAATAAAAAGTAATAAAATAACAAATATATACAGGGGGTACCGGTACATGTGCTGGGGTGGCCATTTTATTAATTGTTCAGCAGTCTTATGGCTTAGGGGTAAAAGCTGTTAAGGAGCCTTTTGTACCTAGACTTGGCGCCCCGGTACCGCTTGCCGTGCGGTAGCAGAGAAAACAGTCTATGACTGGGGTGACTGGAGTTTTTGACAATTTTTTGGGCCTTCCTCTGACACCGCCTAGTATATATGTACTGGGCCGTACACACTACCCTCTGTATGGCCAGAGAAACACTCAATGTTAGGCCACACTTCACAGACCTATGTTACATTATCACACAGCCGTGGTATAATTTCAGGTTTTGATTATTCTTGGTTAATTTGAATGATACAACAAATATGGGGATAGTGAAAATCCCGCAGTAGCAGCTACCTAGATGTTGCAAATGCCCAAAACTTCTCAAAATAGTAAAACAGACAGATTCCAGTTGCATGAAATGGTTACGTTTATTTTGCCAAAGTCCCAATGCACACTGCATGCATAGTGCAGTAATAATAATTATAACGACGTTATAAAAATATTGCAATATTGAAACAATACGGCAACTTGACCAAATCTGTTGGTAACTGCTGCTGTGTTGCCTATTGAATGCATAGACATTAAAACCAGGTTGAATGTAACCTAGAGCTAGCTCCACCCTCGACTATTCAGGCTTATTACGTGTGAGGACTAGTCCTGTTACGAGACTGAAGCATCTGGAATAGGACTTTCTCCCTCCTACCTATTCATGAAGAAAAATAATACATTGTTCTTTGCCTTTTACGCATGAATTTACAGACTACAGGCGCATGCTTTACAACCCGAAACTTATTTTCGGACGAGATTCTACAGCCGCATTGCAAAGGACTAAAACTAAAAACTAAAGAGGTGGGTGCTGAATACAAAGTGATACGGTGATCCCATGTTTCGCTCGCATGACTAATTAATATCAGTACTCGGTCTCACGCGCTCCTATTTTTTTATATAAACTATGGCGTTTAGAGCGAGAGCGTTGTACGACTTTAGTTCCGAAAATCGAGGAGAGATATCGATTACTGAGAACGAAGTTGTTACTTTGTACAGCGAACAAGATGTCGAGGGATGGTTAGAGGGAACTAACAGCAGAGGGGAGACTGGTCTTTTTCCAGCCTCATATGTGGAGATTCTCACAAATGATTCATCTGACATCTCCTCCAACAACAATGGTATGTCGGCAGATCATGGTCAAGCCGAGTTGCCATCAAGTGGATATGATTCGTCATACCATTCCCAGTCCCATTCTCGTGCTGAGAGCATTACAGTTCCGAACCCTACCCACTCTGCTTATTCTGTGCAAACTCCACAGCACCACAGTTACCCAACCAGTCAAGGTAGTGATGACGACTGGGATGATGACTGGGATGACAGCTCGACTGTGGCGGATGAACCTGGAACGATACATGACAATGATAGAACTAGTTCCACAGCATACACGGTCACTACCACTTTGCCTGAGAGACGTAGCAGTGCCCAAGCCAAAAGTTCAGCCACAGTGGGTAAAAACCTCAACAGGTTTTCAACCTTTGTGAAATCAGGCGGAGAGGCTTTTGTGTTGGGCGAGGCGGCTGCCTTCGTCAAGGACGGGGACAAGATCTGTGTTGTCATGGGCCAGTATGGGCCAGAGTGGCAAGAAGACCCATATCCATTCGCCTGCTCCATCGATGACCCAACCAAACAGACTAAATTCAAAGGCATGAAGAGTTACATGTCATACAGACTGACTCCCTCTCATACCCAGAGCCAGGTGAATAGAAGGTATAAGCACTTTGACTGGCTCTATGCCCGCCTAGTCGAACGATTCCCTGTCATATCAGTCCCCCATCTGCCCGAGAAACAGGCCACGGGGCGCTTCGAACAGGACTTTGTCTCCAAGCGCAGAAAAGGTTTAATATGGTGGATGAACCACATGACGAGCCATCCTGTCCTGGCCAGGTGTGACGTCTTCCAGCACTTCCTCACCTGCCCCAGCACAGACGAGAAGACGTGGAAGATGGGCAAGCGAAAGGCGGAGAAGGACGACTTGACTGGAGCTAACTTCTTCCTGACCATCTCCACCCCGGCCGTTCCACTGGACCTACAGGAGGTGGAGAGCAAAATAGACGGTTTCAAAGCCTTCACCAAGAAGATGGATGAGAATTGTCTGTTAGTCAACGCTACCATCAACGAGTTCGCCCGGAAGCAGATCACCGGATTTAAGAAAGAGTATCAGAAAGTGGGCCAGTCCTTCAAACTGCTGGGCCAAGCCTTTGAGATGGACCAACAGGCCTATTCTGTAGGACTGAACCGTGCCATAGCATTCACAGGAGAGGCCTACGAGGTTATAGGAGACTACTTTGCTGAGCAGCCCAGACAGGATTTGGACCCCATATCGGACCTGCTGGACCTGTACAAGGGGCACCTGGCCAACTACCCTGATATCATCCATGTTCAGAAAGGTACAGTATGGTGTCACAGCTGTCTTTGGTCTATGCCATAGTCTATAGACCAGTCAAAGCCTCTCTGACTATGGCCATTTGAGTGTTACCTCATAGGATTTTGATTTCTTTGGTCACTACCCTCATAGGGGTCATGTCATGCAGATGTTATGTTAATGACGAACAAAAACAAATGTTGCCTTGGCATTTCATGAAATCCCTTGAATCAAAATCCTTTATGTTTTTAACGTTACTTCAGTTCATGTAACATTTATTTACTGAACCTTTATTTAACTAGGCAAGTCAGTTAAGAACAAATTCTTATTTACAATGACGGCCTGCCCCGGCCCCTAACCCGGACGACACTGGGCCAATTGTGCGCCGCCATATTGGACTCCTGATCACGTCCAGTTGTGATACTGCCTGGGATCAAACCAGGGTCTGTAGTGACGCGTCTACCACGGCAATGCAGTGCCTTAGACCGCTGCACCACTCGGGACCTTGATGCACATGTGTTTTGTATTATGTTAAACTTTTGTGCTTGCTGGCAAAAGTTTGCTGTTACAGTTTATGCTGTTGAGTAATGCACTCGAACATGACTGGAAGGCATGATATTTAATTACCTGTCCTCGCAGAAATGTTGTCTCACACCCACTCAAAGGAGTGAGATCAGAGGTTGGGCCTTTGGCACATAAACCTCTGACATCTGCCAAATGCTGAAGTAACTAACTTTTTGAATAGAACTCTGATAAAGGAGGCTACAATCACAGCGCAGGGCTCGAAGATACTGCAGATTGGCCTAGTCTCCAAGGAAGGAAACACGGTTCAACGGAACTCTCTCGTTCTCGTTTTTACCAAGTAAGGCAACATTCTCTGATTTGTCACTTTGATTTATCACACAGTAGGTACATAAATAGGGGGGAACTGTTTGTTACATGCTATGCAGCCCAAGTTCAATTGAGACATTGAAGGTTAGGTTATCCTACATCTGAATAGAATGAGAAGGAGGAGATTCCGGGGCCCCTTGTCCGGCGTTGCCCTGGGAATGTTGGAATGCGGAATGGAAGCAGCCTCAGGATTACATTTTTTCCCTCTCCAAGGGTGGGGATCTGGGGAGCTGCTCCACAATATGCCTGGACAAATTTCTTCCCACTGGCACCGGTGAAACAGTTCAGTTTATTGGTGCATTGGTACTGTAATCGCATGCGAGCGCTGAAAATAGCCAAGTTCATATCACGAGTATATTTATTCATTGACGTTTGTGTGGGAGCCTGCCTGCGTTTGTGTGAAGTGTGTGGTATTTATATTCCCCAGATAAGGGTCTATTCTAATGGCTGTAGGGAAGGTTATTTCAGTAAGGCAGCGGCCAAGTCTTAAGTCAGATCTTCCACTTACACATTCAGAGCTCAAGCATGTGTCCTTCACTGCAACATTTTTATGGTTCATATCTCATTACAACTTGTAAAACTATCGCTGTTCTTAGCTATTCACTTAGAAAAAAGGTTGCTCATTGTTTGTGGCCTTGGAGAACCTCTTAGCCTGAATACTCCACAGTGCACATAAGTTGTAAATCAGACGGACTGCTTGTAGTTAGAAGATTATAACTCTGTGTGAGTGGGACAATAGAGCATTGGCTTCAGTCTACTACTCTATGGCCAGAAAGGGTATGAAACCACAGTCAACTCTTTTCCCTGAGTCATGTTAAAACTTTTCAGAGACAGATGTAGGATTCAGCTAGAGTTGGCATGACTTAAGATAGCCTTTTTCCTTTTCACCACTTATAGGAATAGTTTTGATACCCTTCTCTCGAAACCCTTCCCATGGCCCCTTATCCCACCCATGTTTTTCCCCTCTCCCTCTCCGCCACCTCTCTCCTCAGGTGCCCTTACCAAAGTGAAGGAGTGCCAGAAACAGGAAGGGGAGGGATCAACCATCAACGAGCGCTGTAACATCATTTCCTGCGCCACGCTGGCTGAGATCCAGCACTTCCACCGTACGCGCGTACGTGACTTCAAGAGCCAGATGCAACACCACCTCCAGCAGCAGATCAGCTTCTTCCAGAAGATCACTGGGAAGCTAGAGGAGGCACTGCAGAAGTACGACGAATGTATCATATAAGGGCCTGAAGAAAGGCGGGTGACTGCAGAGGGATGGGAGAGAGGATGGTGGGGACAGAGGGAGAGAGAGAGAGAGGGGGACTTAGAGAGGGAGAGAAAGAAAGATGGCTAGAGATGATAAATAAAGTGCCCGGGAGGAGATAGGGCATTTGAATGACTTGTTCAGTTCTCCATGACCAGGTTATTCATCCATTCTACAGTCGGAAGTGAGTGGATCTATGCAGGTGATGCAGTGACGGATGGGAAAATGGGGGAGGAAGATACTGAAGATGCTCCTTCATTGACGTTGTTGTCCGCAAAACTTGATCATGTAGTCTAGCTTGACGGGATATGCTAAGTCATCACATACAAGAAGTGTCACTTCAGAAACGAGTGGGATGTCTTCCAAAAGGAACTGTATAGAATTGCAAAGATATCTCTTAAAATACATGTTTAACCTGTTGCATTGAATCCCCCTCATTTGCCTTTTTCTCTGAACAAATATAACAATTTCCGTTTCATGGCAAATATGAATGACATGTCTCTTTGTGTGTGTGTGTGTGTGTGTGTGTGTGTGTGTGTGTGTGTGTGTGTGTGTGTGTGTGTGTGTGTGTGTGTGTGTGTGTGTGTGTGTGTGTGTACGTGTGTCTTATCATAGAGGGGGCAACCAAGGGGGGATTGGTATTTCAATATTCTGTTGTAGTTTCTGAACCTCATTATTTGAGACCTCCCAGAGAGCTCTGTGCCAGGAACCAGCTTTAAGATTGTAGAACACTGGAGGAGAACAGAACACTTGATTTTCCATTCCTTCTTATTGTTCCCAATGGAGAGGGAGGAGGGAGGCACAAATAACTCAGCCAGAATAATACTGCAAATGATGTCTCTGTGGGATTCCCTGATGTCGAAGGACATTGTTGAAATGAAATCCTTCCTCCTGCACATGTACTGTATGTGAATTTGATGATTGAAGGACCATTGATTGGTATCCTCCCAAAACACAGTTGTTGGATGATAGCCAAAAGTGTAATGTATGTAAGTTATTTTCCCAGGTTGATTACGGTAGTGCTAGATGACTTGGCACACATCGCCCCCTGAACAGCCTAATACATGTAGAAGGGACCTCTATCACAGTCTATTTACTTGATCACACAAGGAACACTGTGTAGTCCTTTTTCTCATGTTTGCCCGGTCCACATTCAGCGGACAGCATGGCTGCAATTCAGGTACTACTACCAGGCCCACTGTTATTGATATAGGACACCATCTCTTCTCCTCTCCCAATAGTCAAGTTACTCCACCTCCACTGTGTTCATTATTTAGACCAGATTCCTTTTCCACTAGCTCTGGATCAAGTTACATCTGAAACACTTGAAGGGAATTGAAATGGGTTGTTGTTCTTGTTAACACAGATATCTTTCTGAACTGAGTTTGCTGTATTTGCTCACCCATGTCCAGTGCTGGACTTGGGATGAAAGAAGTGCAGGAGCTGTCTTTTCCCAAGTCCATCCATTAGATTATGTTTACCGAAGTTCAGTGGTGTAAAGTACTTAAGTAAAAATAATTTTAAGTACTACTTAAGTAGTTTTTTGGGGGGTATCTGTACTGTACTATTTATATTTTGGACAACTTTTGATTTTAATCCACTACATTCCTAAAGAAAATAATGTACTTTTTACTCCATACATTTTCCCTGACACCCAAAAGTACTCGTTACATTTTGAATGCTTAGCAAGACAGGATAATTGCCTAATTCACACACTTATCAAGAGAACAACCCTGGTCATCCCTACTGCCTCTGATCTGGCATACTCACTAAACACAAATGCTTTGTTTGTAAAGGAAAATCGTGTCGTCTGGTTTGCTCAATATAAGACATTTGAAATGATTTATACTTTTACTTTTGATACTGAAGTACATTTAAAACCAAATGCTTTCAGACTTTTACTCAAGTAGTATTTTACTTGGTGACTTCTACTGGAGGCATTGTCTTTTAAGGTATCTTTACTTTTACTCTAGTATGAAAATCGGGTACTTTTTCCACCACTGCCGAAATTCACAAATGGTGTGCTATAGAGACCTCTGATCGTTTTAAGGGTTCATACACATTTTCCATGACTTCTCTATAACTTTTAACCAACTTTTCACGACTATTATTTTAGCTTACATGAAAAAGTAAGAATTATTGACACTGGAACACTCCTGTGTCTGATCTCATGTAGGCCTTCCATCTTCTGCCGTTGTGCCCTTGAACAAGGCACTTAACACTTCCACAAAGTTGTCAACACGTGGTCAACTCTCCATCTGGAGAGCTCCTGGGTATGCAGGCTTGGCTTTTGATCCAGCCCTGAAACACCCAAGGTACTGTTGAGCAGCTGATGTTTCGGCTACAATGTGATTAGACCAGGGCGTGAACAAAAGCCTGCACACTCAGTAGCTATCCTGGAGGATGGTTGCCACCCTTGATATAAAATATTGCAACATCACAACCAAATACTTTAGTTTTTATCAAATGATTCCCAGGCATCACATGGATAGGCTACTTCAAAGCAAAGTATCTAACTAGACATGTTTATATGCAGTGCCTACGGAAAGTATTCAGACCCCTGGACTTTCCCCACATTTTGTTATGTTACAACCTTATTCTAAAATGAATTACATTTTTTTAAATCCTCAGCAATCTACACACAATACCCCATATTTGTATTTATTTAACCTTGATTTAACTAGGCAAGTCAGTTAAGAACAAATTCTTATTTACAATGACGGCCTACCCCGGCCAAACCCTAACCTGGACGATGCTGGGCCAATTGTGCACCGCGCTATGGGATTCCCAATCACGGCCGGTTGTGATACAGCCTGGAATCGAACCAGGGTCTGTAGTGATGCCTCTAGCACTGAGATGCAATTCCTTAGACCATTTATAAAAACAGGTTTTGAGAAATGTTTGCACATTTATATAAAACATTTAAATAAAAAAAAAGCAGAAATACCTTATTTAAATAACTATTCATATCCTTTGCTATGAGACTCGAAATTGAGCACAGGTGCATCCTGTTTCCCTTGATTATCCTTGAGATGTTTCTACAACTGGGGTAAATTCAATTGATTGGACATGACTTGGAAAGGTCTATATACAGTGGTGGAAAAAGTACCCAATTGTCATACTGGAGTAAAAGTAAAGAGACCTTAATAGAAAAAGTGAAAGTCACCCAGTAAAATACTACATGAGTAAAAGTCTAAAAGTATTTGGTTTTAAATATACTTAAGTATCAAAAGTAAATGTAATTGCTAAAATGTACTTAATGTATCAAAAGTACAAGTATAAATAATTAAAAATGCCTTATATTAAGCAAAGCAGAAGGCCACATTTTCTAGTTTTTTTTGTATTTACGGATAGCCAGGGGTACTCTCATAATTTACATAATTTACAAACGAAGCATGTGTTTAGTGAGTTCGCCAGATCAGAGGCAGTAGGGATGATTGGGGATGTTCTCTTGATAAGTGTGTGAATTAGACAATTTTCCTGTCCTGCTAAGCATTCAAAATATGAGTACTTTTGGGTGTCATGGAAAATGTATGGAGTAAAAAGTACATTATTTTCTTTAGGAATGTAGTGAAGTAAAAGTTGTCAAAAATATAAATAGTAAAGTATTCTGTATTGAATGTATTGTAATGTAAAAAATAAATCATAATAATTGTATAACTGCCTTAATTTTGCCAGACCCCAGGAAGAGGGATCCATAATAAATACTGACATGGTAAAAATCTGTCATTCTGCCCCTGAGCAAGGCAGTTAACCCACTGTTCCCCAGGCGCCAAAGATGTGGATATCGATTAAGACAGCCCCCCGCACCTCTTTGATTCAGAGGGTTTGGGTTAAATGCGGAAGACACATTTCAGTTGAAGGCATTCAGCTGTACAACTGACTAGGTATCCCCCTTTTCCTTTCCCTACAGTATATAAGGGCCCGCAGTTGACCGTCAGAGCAAAAACCAAGCCATGAGGTCGAAGGAATTGTCCGTAGAGCTCCGAGACAGGATTATGTTGTGGCACAGATCTGGGGAAGGGTACCAAAACATTTCTGCAGCATTGAAGGTCCCCAAGAACACAGTGGCCTCCATCACCATGGCTCTTCCTAGAGCTGTGGGCGGCCAAACTGAGCAATCGGGGGAGAAGGGTCTTGGTCAGGGAGGTGAGGTGAGCAAGAACCCGATGGTCACTTTGACAGAGCTCTAGAGTTCCTCTGTGGTGATGGGAGAAACTTCCAGAAGGACAACCATCTCTGCAGCTCTCCACCAATCAGGCCTTTATGGTAGGTGACCAGACGGAAGCCACTCCTCAGTAAAAGGCACATGACAGCCCACTTGGACTTTGCCAAAAGGCACCTAAAGACTCTCAGACCATGAGAAACAAGATTCTCTGGTCTGATGAAACCAAGACTGAACTCTTTGGCCTGAATGCAAAGCGTCACTTCCGGAGGAAACCTGACACCATCCCTACTGTGAAGCATGGTGGTGGCAGGATCATGCTGTGGTGATGTTTTTCAGCGGCAGGGACTGGGAGACTAGTCAGGATCGAGGCAAAGATGAACGGAGCAAAGTACAGAGAGATCCTTGATGAAAACCTGCTGCAGAGTGCTCAGGACCTCAGACTGGGGCGAAGGTTCACCTTCCAATAGGACAATAACCATAAACACACAGTCAAGACAACGCAGGAGTGGCTTTGGGACAAGTCTCTGAATGTCCTTGAGTGGCCCAGCCAGAGCCCGGACTTGAACCCGATCGGACATCTCTGGAGAGACCTGGAAATAGCAGCAACGCTCCCCATCCAACCTGACAGAGCTTGAGAGGATCTGCAGAGAAAAATGGGTTCAAGTCTGGGCTCTGTCGGTGATGGGCTACTTTGTTTTATAGAGGCGCTGATATGGCTCTCCGGCCAGCTCCAGCCCAAATCAAGCACTGCTCATGTCCTGATAATCGTTGGACATGCACATTACTTTTTTGAAGAGGGAAACAGTAATCCTCCAGATCCCTATTCAAGTTTGACCTCACGGTAGTTCACATTCACAAACATTGCCTGGGTGGGTTAAGTTAGTCAGGAAAAACAGCAACCAAACAGCTTTTGGTCATACGCTCTTTCTCTCTCTGTCTCTCTCTGTCTCTCTCTGTCTCTCTCTGTCTCTCTCTCTCTCTCTCTCTCTCTGTCTCTCTCTGTCTCTCTCTTTCTCTCTCTTTCTCTCTCTTTCTCTCTGTCTCTCTCTGTCTCTCTCTTTCTCTCTCTTTCTCTCTCTTTCTCTCTCTTTCTCTCTGTCTCTCTGTCTGTCTCTCTCTTTCTCTCTGTCTCTGTGTCTCTGTGTCTCTGTGTCTCTGTGTCTCTGTGTCTCTGTGTCTCTGTCTCTCTCTCTCTCTCTCTCTCTCTCTCTCTCTCTCTCTCTCTCTCTCTCTCTCTCTCTCTCTCTCTCTCTCTCTCTCTCTCTCTCTCTCTCTCTCTCTCTCTCTCTCTCTCTCTCTCTCTCTCTCTCTCTCTCTCTCTCTCTCTCTCTCTCTCTCTCTCTCTCTCTCGAGCAAAGTTCAAAGCACAGCACAGCCAGCTGATTCAGTCATTACTCATTGCTACACAGGCTGGTTGTTCCTCTCTCTCAAAAGTACTGCATGTTTGAGATTGACCACATTGCAGTCCGGCTGTGAAGGCTGTTTCTGAATGTGAAATTCAGACTATCATAGCAGTCTTCTGAACTGTGCAGCCAAACTGCAATGGCATCAATGTTAAACACACGGTCTCTCTATACAGTTGGAGTGATTTCCGCTATCATCATACCCGTTTAATTATTAATGTGAGCCGAACTTACAGTTTATGTAATGTCCACAGTCCACAATCATTGAAGACTGTTTTGTGGCGAAGAAGTATAAGTCCATTCATTACCCAGAACAAAGGAAGAGATTTTATTTCCACTGGCTGGGGCTTTTGGGTTGTCCCTCTCTGTGGAAACAGACTAAGCCTGTTAGAACTTGATTTAAATCATATTCCTAACTGTAACTAAATGGGCCTGATGTCCTTTCTGATAGTAATCAGAAGCATATTGCAATGTTTGTGGAATGTTACTTTTGAACCTTTCTTAAACCTTGTTGAGTTCCCTTTAACAGAGTTTGCGTATGTGAAATCATATCCTCCCCCTCGTGTGTACCTCACTCTTCCCCAGTCCAGCCCACATCGCCCCCATGAACTGGTCTGGTGGAAAAGTGTAGTGCTTCATGGAAGGATATAAAGAAACAAAAGCTGTACTATAGTCTTTAAGGAAACTAAAAAAGGTCAGTCAAAACCAATATAGGCTACTCATTTCAGATGATGTTTAAAGGTACGCAATACTGGGCTATTAAATAAACAACATGCAAAGGATAAAACATTCACACAACCTACACTACATGACCTCATTGACCGTCTCGTTCCAAAATCATGGGACTTAATACGGAGTTGGTCCCCCCTTTGCTGCTTTAACAGCCTCCACTCGTCTGGGAAGGCTTTCCACTAGATGTTGGAACATTGCTGTGGGGACTTGCTTCCATTCAGACACGAGAGCATTAGTGAGGGCGGGCGCTGATGTTGGGCGATTAGGCCTGGCTCGCAGTCAGCATTCCAATTCATCCCAAAGGTGTTTTATGGAGTTGAGGTCAGGGCTCTGTGCAGGCCAGTCAAGTTCTTACACACCAATCTCGACAAACCATTGCAATATGACAGTATCTCATTGTCATACTGAAACAGGAAAGGGCCTCCCTCAAAGTTGGAAGCACATAATCGTCTATAATGTCATTGTATGCTGTAGCGTTAAGATTTACCTTCACTGGAACTAAGGGGCCCGAACCATGAAAACAGCCCAGACCATTATTCCTCCTCCACCAAACTTTACAGTTGGCACTATGCATTCGGGCAGGTAGCGTTCTCCTGGCATCCGCCAAACCCAGATTAGTCCGTCGTACTGCCAGATGGTGTTTCAGAGAACGCGTTTCCACTGCTCCAGAGTCCCAATGGTGGTGAGCTTTACACCACTCCAGCCAACGCTTGGCATTGCACATGGTGATCTTAGGCTTGTGTGGGCTGCTCGGCCATGGAAACCAATTTCATGAAGCTCCCAAAAACTGTTCTTGTGCTGACATTGCTTCCAGAGGCAGTTTGGAACTCGGTAGTGAGTGTTGCAACCGAGGACAGACGATTTTTACGCGCTTCAGCGGTACAGTTCTGTGAGCTTGTGTGGCTTAACACTTCGTGGTTGAGCCGCTGTCGCTCCCAGACATATCCACTTCACAATAACAGCACTTACAGTTAACCGGGGCAGCCCTAGCAAGGCAGACATTTGACAAACTGACTTGTTGGAAAGGTGGCATCCTATGACTGTGCCACGTTGAAAGTCACTGGGCTCTTCAGTAAGGCCATTCTACTGCCAATGTTTGTCTATGGAGATTGCATGGCTGTGTGCTCGGTTTTATACACCTGTCAGCAAAGGGTGTGGCTGAAATAGACAAATCCACTCATTTGAAGGGGTGTCCACATACTTTTGTATATATAATGTATATATAATTTGTTTAAATACACAGATCTTTCGCCATATAATTACGTATATAATGTATAGGATATCTGTGTATTTTGCAAAACATGCAGAACTTCTGAAATGACAATGAGATTTCTGCAAGCTGCAGCACAGAAAGCTCATTGACGGGGGTGGAGTACGTGTGAAAAGATACTGGGTGTTCTCGTCATAGCTGTCCTCGAGGGTGTAGATCTGACCTTAGTACAGACTTACCATGGTAACAACGTATCAGGGTCAGAGACATCTGCCAAGTCACTTCATTTGAATTTCATCAGAATTATGAACAATATGATACTGAGTCAAACAGAAAAGTGATAACAGATTTACACAGTAATACTTATCAAATGCTGTATATCAATTTTCATAGGAATAGTGGACCGCAGGCTGTATTTACTTGCATGTACAGTAGGCTACTCTGCATTCAGTCATTTAAAACACTGATTTGGGTATGGCATGCCCGAATCACAGGCATGATACAGTTATCATTTGGTTACAAAAATACTGGATGAAGTATTATTATTTACAAACAAAAGAGTGTGTTAGTCAAGTCTATTGTTCCTAACAAGACTAGAAGACAGGTATCATTAACACATGATGGCTGGCTGACTGCATTTAAACTAAAGACACCTTGAAAGCAGATCTATTGTAGTCTCAGTTCACTTTTCTGGCTAAAAACAGAGCCATACATATATATATATATATATATATATATATATACACATACTGTATATGGCTCGTGCTCCAATTATTCCTGTGGTCTGTCATTCTAACCACTGACAGGTTGAATTGATCAAAACAAATTTTACTGGTCACATACACATGGTTAGCAGATGTTAATGCGAGTGTAGGGAAATGCTTGTGCTTCTAGTTCCGACCATGCAGTAATATCTAACAAGTAATCTAACAATTTCACAACAACTACCTTATACACATTACATTTTTTATTATTAAGTGGCTAGAAATTTGAGTCAGTATGTTGGCAGCAGCCACTCAATGTTAGTGATGGCTGTTCAACAGTCTGATGGCCTTGAATAGAGGCTGTTTTTCAGTCTCTCGGTCCCAGCTTTGATGCACCTGTACTGACCTCGCCTTCTGGATGATAGCGGGGTGAACAGGCAGTGGCTCGGGTGGTTGTTGTCCTTCATGATCTTTTTGGCCTTCCTGTGACATTGGGTGGTGTTGGTGTCCTGGAGGGCAGGTAGTTTGCCCCCGGTGATGTGTTGTGCAGACCTCACTACCCTCTGGAGAGCCTTACGGTTGTGGGCGGAGCAGTTGCCGTACCAGGCGGTGATACAGCCCGACAGGATGCTCTCGATTGTGCATCTGTAAAAGTTTGTGAGTGTTTTTGGTGACAAGCCAAATTTCTTCAGCCTCCTGAGGTTGAAGAGGCACTGTTGCGCCTTCGTCACCACGCTGTCTGTGTGGGTGGACCATTTCAGATCGTCACTGATGTGTACACCGAGGAACTTGAAGCTTTCCACCTTATCCAATGCGGTCATGTCGATGTGGATAGGGGGGTGCTCCCTCTGCTGTTTCCTGAAGTCCACGGTCAGCTCCTTTGTTTTGTTGACGTTGAGTGATAGGTCATTTTTCTGGCACCACACTCCCAGAGCCCTCACCTCCTCCCTGTAGACTGTCTCGTTATTGTTGGTAATCAAGTCCGACCATAAGTAAAACATTGTAACAGAGGGCGAATAGTAGAACCAATTTAGAACTTTCCATTTAAGAAATTGCCCCATTCACACAAAATGGGTCATTGAAGCAGGTTTAACAACAACACCTTGGGAACAAGAGCCCAACAGCAGGCAGCAGCAACATTGAAAATATCAAAATGTGACTCACCACCTGGATTCGGTCTTATGTAGCAAAATCTGAAATTGTGTTTTTTACATTGGATAAAAGTAAAGACTCAGAAATACAAAATGGTATATCATACACCACATTTTTGAGGAACAATGGGAAAGTAAGTCTGCTTGGAAAGTTGATAAACTTGAAAACTTACTTTTGAGAAAATGGCCTTTGAATGTTTTGGTATCTAGTGAAGAGCTCTTTTTTGTCTACACCCATTCAGCATTGTTGACACCCTCTTAAGCTTTAGACCCACCCATCTTGTTTTGCTCTCGAAGCGTTCAGAGCCCGCACTTGACGCTCTGGACGACGATTTGTTTACCTCTGGATAACATGAAAACAGCCTAACCAGCTCTGCCTGCAACAACTTCATTCTGCTTTTTTGCAGATGTTTACTGACACCGGCTATATTCAACGGGTGTTGTACAATTTAGCTTCAGACATGTAGCTAGCTAGCTAGGTGGTAAACAATGAAACTAGCTAGGTAAACAATATGTAAGATCACACACATGACGTAACGTTAGCTAACAAGCCAATCAGCTAACATTAGCTAGTTAAACAACAATGAACATAGTCCCAAATCATGTCGTTATTACACTGCATGAATATGCTTGGAGCTAACCAACCAGGTTCGATGTTAGCTAGCTAACATTAGTCTCTAACTAGCAAAGCCAACAGCTCTGGGTTACGAATAATAATGTCAGCTAGGGAGCCAGCCAGCTAACGCTAGCTAGCTAGCTAACAGTACACTTTAGCTTAAGACATGTAGCTATCTAGCTAGATAAACAATGAACCTAGCTAGGTAAAGAACGTGTAAGATCACACACACGTCACATAACGTTAGCTAATGAGCCATCCATCGAGCGTTAGCTAGTTAAACAACAATGACCATAGTGCCACATCATGTCGTTACTACACAGCATGCATATGCTGGGAGCTGACCAACCTTGTTCAATGTTAGCTAGCTAACATTAGGCTCGCTCTAGCAAAGCAAACAACTCTAGGATACGACTAGGGAGCCAGCCAGCTAACGCTAGCCCTTAATTTGAAGATGTAATCCGGAGGCAGGTGTTTTCTCCACCTCTTTAGCTGTCATACTCTAAGTCCACTGACATGATCCTCCAGAAAGTGGAGAGCAACACTTATGCAGCTCCACTACACAACACATTTCCTACATTTAGAAAAAGCTGTGTTCGACAAGATCACAAACACAGACTGACCAGCTCAAATAGACAGAAGCCTTCTATATGGCAGACCAATTTGAACTCCTCTCTCGACATGTCCGGCCCACTCATTATCTCAGCCAATCATGGCTAGTGTAAAGGTTGCTGTTGTAATTTAACAATTGTATTCGTATTTACAGATGTCATACAGGTTTGTTATTAATGCACTTGAAAGTTCACATGTTCCAGAAGGTATTTCTGCCCCAAAAACGAATTTTGATAAAAGAAGAACATTTTTAAAATGGCTCTCCTGTGAAGTTGTAACTTTAGACATACACCTAGTTTCCTGAAACGGGTCACAAATATGGAATGTGTCGGTAGTCAATAGTCACATTGGATACAAGCTGAGGTTAAACCTCTGTGTGATTTCCTTTGAACTGCTTCTCTAGGGTATTTTTGTTGTGGGTCTTGTGGTTCGTGTTGTGAGGGTGGGTAGCAGAGTGCATTTTAGTCGCTGTGTCGCCTGTGGTTCGATTGTGCGTGGTGACCTGCTCGTGAGGTTTAAACTCTCGTCATATGGCACGATGCTAAACAGAAACACTCCCACAGCTGGCTGGATATTATCTGCCCTCAGAAGGAATGTGAATGAGTCATTGAGCATGGACACATGGGCCTCTGTTGTGTTGTGGTCGGCCAAAATTTCCCAATTGGGACAGTAAATATGTTGATTGATTGGCGGTGTTGTTGTTGCGTCTTTGATGTACCAAGGCCTCCCCCATGGCCACCCTGCCCTGGACCACGTTCCGGAAGGTAAAGCTCTCCACAGAGTGATTGGATCCATCCAAGAGGTCAAAGGTCCCCTTGACCAGCTTGCCATGTTTGGGAGGTGACAAGTTGTGGAAGACGGGGTCACTGCTGCTGAGTGCGGCAAGCTCTGTGGTGTCCAGAGCGTCTTTCCTCAGCCTCACGGTGATGCAGCTGGGGATCAGGAGGCGTTTGCTGAGATGGATGAGCGGTCGAACCGTGACGACCGTCACAGCAGTTAGGTTACTTTCCGTGGTCAAGACCGTGAACTCAAAGCTATCAGAGGAGGAAGTGAGGTCTGTCATGTGGTAGGACAATCTGCCTGAGTGGAGATCCTCCTGGTTAAACTCACTGACTGGCAGGTCAGACATGAGGAGACAGCCATGGTGTGGCGATGTGGTCACTGTGTAGTGGATGGTCACGCTGTCTCCCATTGGTCTCTACCGCCACGTGTTCTGCTGTCAAGGTAGCGGTGGTCTGACCCTGAACTAGCTTCACGCCCGTGTTGTTCACCATGGATACGATTGCCACAGCGACCTCCAGGTTGAAGAGCTTGTAGAGAGGCCGATGAACACACCTAAAGATGGCTTCCCGTCCTGGATGAGATGGACCCTGCCTTCGTGGATGTCCGCCTAGAAGTCTCTTTCAGGTGCTCTCCAAGACCCAGGTAGCCATTGGTGGGTTTGTTGATCACCTAAATAAAACCACAACGAATGTGCATTTATTTCAAGTGTATTTCACAGACATGTTGCAACACACGCAAAAGGAGGGAGAGAAACAATGTTCCCTCATTTTTTTCGTCGCTGATTTCAGGTCTGCCCGAGTGGAAACTTAAATGTTGTGAAAATTCTGTGCAACCTCCGGCGCGCGTTTACTGTGAACATGCTTTAAGTTAGTTTTAACAGTGGCCAAGTTGGCTACTGTGGCTATTTGATCATAATGAAGGCCTATCAGAGTGGCCTACCATTTATTCATCCCCATGACATTTTCACATGGAAATATAATAGCTATTTCAATCTATGATACAGCCCATAGAAGCAGCCATGTGTGGTGGTCAATGTAGGCCTAATTCCATGAGACTTTTTAAAAAACATTGTGCGGGGCTTGACAACCTTTTTATCGACTTGTTCTACAGACAAGTAGGTGACTGAAAATGCTGTGTGACCCAAGAAACCACTTTACAAAATAAATTATTATTCCAATGCTGTAATGGCAGTCTGTCGTCCTCCTCCTCAGACGAGGAGAGGCGAGAAGGATCTGAGGACCAATGTGCAGCGTGGTAATTTTCCATTATTTAATTCACACAAAACAAGACACTATACAAAATGACAAAACAAACTAACCGTCACAGTCCTAGCTGGTGCAGACAAAACACAAAGACAGGAAACAACCACCCACAATCCCCAACACAAAACAAGCCACCTATATATGATTCTCAATCAGGGACAACGATTGACAGCTGTCTCTGATTGAGAACCATATTAGACTTGGACACAGAAACAGACTAACTAGATACACAACATAGAATTCCCACCCAGCTCACGTCCTGACCAACACTAAACAAACAAAACACATAAGAACTCTGGTCAGGACATTACACTAGAAGTGGTCTGAGTGAGAGGCCTAATTGGAAGAGGCTAATGGGAGGGTTATGTAACCTGAAAACTAGATGTTATTGGCAGAGAGGTTTGAAACTCTTTGTTATCGGTCTATTAACTTAGATGTCACCAAAACTTCAACCATGGAAAACAAGCTGAAATTTAAAAAAAAATTCTTACACTTAATTTCCACAATTTCACAGTATTTTTCCAACCTCATTGTGTGGAAATTGTCACGAACCGGCTCAAAGCCCGTAACAAAAGGGAGACAACGTGGAGATAAGGAATAACGAAACATATATTTATTAAATAAAGTAAACTAAGTACAATATACAATGGTGTGTGTAATCAGTAGTGTAAGTGAGTGTTTAGCATGCATGAATGTGAAAATGCAGGGTGTTGAAAGGTGCCAAAGCAAACAACCAAAAACCACCAAGATACACAACAAAATCTATAAAGGTGTCTGCATGGAGAGAGTCTCCTCCATGAATGGGGAAGTGGTGTATTTATCCTGGGACACACTGGGCCCAGGTGTTTCCCATGTAGCTGACGACCCTCCCAACTCCGCCCACCGGCATCCTAATAAGGAAACAAGAGCAAAGAGAGAATACGGCAGACAGAGTGGGAGGGTCGTCACAAAATACAGTACCAGTCAAAAGTTTGGACACACTAACTCATTTAAGGGTTTTTCCTTATTTTTTTTTTACTATTTTGTACATTGTAGAATAATAGTGAAGAACTATGAAATAACACATCTGAAATCATGTAGTAACCAGAAAATTGCTAAACAAATCAAAATATATTTTATATTTCAGATGCTTCAAAGTAGCCACCTTTTGCCTAGATGACAGCTTTGCACACTCTTGGCATTCTCTCAACCAGCTTCATGAGGTAGCCACCTGGAATGCATTTCAACTAACAGGTGTGCCTTGTTAAAAGTTAATTTGTGGAATTTCTTTCCTTAATGCGTTTGAGCCAATCAGTTGTGTTGTGACAAGGTAGCGGTGGTATACAGAAGATAGCTCAATTTGGTAAAAGACCAAGTCCATATTGTGGCAAGAACAGCTCAAATAAACAAAGAGAAATGACAGTCCATTAATACTTTAAGACATGAAGGTCAGTAAATACGGAACATTTCAAGAACATTGAAAGTTTCTTCAAGTGCAGTCGCAAAAACCATAAAGCGCTATAATGAAACTGGCTCTCATGAGGACCGCCACAGGAAAGGAAGACCCTGAGTTCCCTCTGCTACAGGGGATAAGTTCATTAGAGTTAACTGCACCTTATATTGCAGCCCAAATAAATGCTTCACAGAGTTCAAGTAACAGATACATCTCAACATCAACTGTTCAGAGGAGTCAGCATGAATCAGGCAATTCATGGTCGAATTGCTGCAAAGAAACCACTACTAAAGGACAACAATAAGAAGACGAGACTTGTTTGGGCCAAGAAACACAAGCAATGGACATTAGACCGGTGGAAATCTGTCCTTTGGTCTGATGCGTTAAAATTTTAGATTTTTGGTTCCAACCACCAGGTCTTTGTGAGACGCAGTGTTGGTGAACGGATGATCTCCGCATGTGTGGTTCCCACCGTGAAGCTTGGAGGAGGAGGTGTGCTGATGTGGGGGTGCTTTGCTAGTGACACTGTCTGTGATTTATTTACAATTCAAGGTACACTTAACCAGCATGGCTACCACAGCATTCTGCAGCGATACGCCATCCCATCTGGTTTTCTCTTAGTGGAACTATAATTTGTTTTTCAACAGGACAATGACCCAACACACCTCCAGGCTGTGTAAGGGCTACTTGACCAAGAAGGAGAGTGATAGAGTGAGGCATCAGATGACCTGGCCTCCACAATCACCCGACCTCAACCCAACTGAGATGGTTTGGGATGAGTTGGACTGCAGAGTGAAGGAAAAGCAGCCAACAAGTGCTCAGCATATGTGGGAACTCCTTCAAGACTGTTGGAAAAGCATTCCAGGTGAGGATGGTTGAGAGAATGCTAACACTTTTTTGGTTACTACATGAATCCATATGTGTTATTTCATCGTTTTGATGTTTTTACTATTATTCCACAATGTAGAAAATAGTACAAATCAAGAAAAACCCTTCAATGAGTAGGTGTGTCCAAACATTTAACTGGTACTGTATATAAAACACAGAAAAATCCCATTTAGACACCACTGCCCCTTTAACTCCACTATACATACACATATATGCATACCATGTTTTTTGTGGAGGAGATCTCTGCGGTAGAGTTGCCTGTCTGTTTTCTGACCAGTCTCCCCAGCTTTGGAGGACTGGTAACACTGTAAAGAATCGAGTGGTCCCCTCTTATATCACCGTTGTCGTTGGTAACCACCAGAAGTTCATTCTGAGAGTTGATCTTCACTGAGCCTGCATAGAAAAAACAGGACTGTAAAGTAGGGATGGAACCTATGGAGTGGCTCCTTGAACGGATTCTCTGGATGCCTCTTCCTGATAGGCTTACCTTCTGAGCATGTCTGGCCAAAGGCATGTTGTACAAACTTCTGCTATAACTATAAACGGCATGACCAACGTTGTACAAAATTCTTTGTCTGTTGTAACGTTACTAGAATAACATTAGAACACAGACAGGCAGTCTAAGTAGCAATTTCATGTTCTTTTTTTAGCAGAGGAGGCTGGTGGGAGGTGTTATAAGAGGACAGGCTCATTGTAATGGCTGGAATGAAGTTAATGGAATGGAGGCAAACGTGGTTTACATATGTTTGATACCGTTCCATTTATTCCATTCCAGTCCATACAATGAGCCCGTCCACCTATAGCTCCTCCCACAAGCCTCATCTGCTAGGCAGGATATCTAGGAAGATTACACTATTGAAAACATAAACAGGAGGCAGACAAACTGAGAATATCATGTGATACGCTTTGTCATTGAGGTATGCATAGATAACAGGAAGCATCACATACTGTATCACTATTAGAATGGTTTCGAGGGTGATTGGACTGCTTTACTGTATAATGTAGGACTATGCCACCTTCTTTATCGTATAACCGTAATAAACCAGAACTCTGACCAGTAGCCGTAATTATTGAAACATTAAGTAAGACTATGATTAAGTTACTTAGTGGTCTACCACATTACCAGCTGGTACAGGCTGGCAGCTCGCACCGTGATCATTTGATTCAGTACAGGCTGAGAATGACTCTATTATGCAGCAGAAAGAATAAGGCTTTACTAACCTGGTCCCAGATCTGTACGTGCTGTCTTGCCAACGCCTATGGTCACTGTCAGGCGAGTTGACAAGACAGCACAAACAGATCTGGGACCAGGCTAGAGAATGAGGCTTTAATTCTATTTCCTATTATGTTACCTGGGAACACCTTAAGTGTCTGGTTTAAGGTCTATATATCCATTTACCTGGGAACACCGTGAGGGCGTGGTTACTCTCCAGGCTGAGAACCACTGAAGATCTGACGGGGGTAAAGTTCACCCCATCATTGACCTGGAAGTGGAATCCTCCTGACAGGGCACCTGTGTTAATAATCAATCTTTATTAATTTATGGTGAAACAATCCCAAACCTTTGTTAGTCTTCTCAGGTGTGATATATTTCACTATCAAACATACAGTGCCTTGCTAAAGTATTTATTCCCCTTGGCATTTTTCCTATTTTGTTGCACTACAACCTGTAATTTAAATGGATTTTTCTTTGAGTTTCATGTAATTGACATACACAAAATAGACCAAATTAATGGAGTGAAATTAAAAAAAATAACTTGTTTCAAAAAATGATCTAAAATAAAAAACTGAAAAGTGGTGCATGCATATGTATTCACCCCTTTGCTATGAAGCCCCAAATAATATCTGGTGCAACCAATTACCTTCAGTAGTCACATAATTAGTTAAATAAAGTCCAGCTGTGAGCAATCTAAGTGTCACATGATCTGTCACATGATCTCAGTATATTTACACATGTTCTGAAAGGCCCCAGAGTCTGCAACACCACTAAGCAAGGGGCACCACCAAGCAAACGACACCACGAAGACCAAGGAGCTCTCCAAACAGGTCAGGAACAAAGTTGTGGAGAAGTACAGATCAGGGTTGGGTGACAAAAAAATATCCTAAACTTTGAACATCCCACGGAGCACCGTTAAATCCATTATTTAAAAAATGGAAAGAATATGTTACCACAACAAACCTGCCCAGAGAGGGCTGCCCACCAAAACTCATGGACCAAGCAAGGAGGGAATTAATCAGATAGGCAACAAAAAGACAAAAGATAACCCTGAAGGAGCTGCAAAGCTCCACAGCTGAGATTGGAGTATCTGTCCATAGGACCACTTTAAGCCGTATACTCCACAGAGCTGGGCTTTACAGAGGTGGGGCCCAAAAAAAAGCCATTGCTTAAAGAAAAAAATAAGCGACACGTTTGGTGTTCGCCAAAAGGCATGTGGGAGACTCCCCAAACATATGGAAGAAGGTATTCTGGTCAGATGAGATAAAAACGTTTATTTTTGGCCATCAAGGAAAATGCTATGTCTGGCGCAAACCCAACACCTCTCATCACCCTGAGAACACCATCCCCATAGTGAAGCATAGTGGTGGGAGCATCATGCTGTGGGGATGTATTTCATTGGCAGGGACTGGGAAACTGGTCAGAATTGAAGGAATGATGGATGGGGCTAAATACAGGGAAATTCTTCCAGAGATTTGAGACTGGGACGGAGGTTCATCTTCCAGTAGGACAATGACCCTAAGCATACTGCTGAAGCAACACTTGAGTGGTTTAAGGGGAAACATTTAAATGTCTTGGAATGGCCTAGTCAATGCCCAGACCTCAATCCAATTGAGAATCTGTGGTATGACTTAAAGATTGCTGTACACCAGCGGAACCCATCCAACTTGAAGGAGCTGGAGCAGTTTTGCCTTGAAGAATGTCCAAAAATCCCAGTGGCTAGATGTGCCAAGCTTATAGAGACATACCCCAAGAGACTTGCAGCTGTAATTGCTGAAGAAGGTGGCTCTACAAAGTATTGACTTTGGGGGGAGTGAATAATTATGCACGCTCAAGTTTTCAGTTTTTTTGTCTTATTTCTTGTTTGTTTTACAATAAAAATCTGTAGCATCTTCAAAGTGGTAGGCATGTTGTGTAAATCAAATGATACAAACCCCCCAAAAAATATATTTTAATATTTCACACACCAGCTGTCCCCAAAGGATGTGTGTCTGGGTGAAGTTCCGGATGTGCCTGAAGGGGGAGCTCTTCAGGGCCCGGTGTCTGTTGTTAGGCGGGGTTTCGATTAACTTTAGGTCCTCAGGAGGAAAGGCACTGTCCTCAACACTCAGGTCATCTACGCAGATCTCTGTGACTGAGTTCACCCACACCTGTATGGGGGAAAGGTACAGTAGAGGACAGAGGGTTAAAGCATTACCCACCCCTGACAAAACATAGCATTACATAACACACACCTAGAAGTAATGGTGACACAATTATATCTGTGGAGTAGAGTGCTATGATGCCCTTGAATGATGTGTAGGTGGAAATAAATGTGGCTCATGTGCACCTCCTGGTGGACATTTTGGGCACTTCAATAAGGATTATCTCTTTTCCCAGATCATTATACTCCATAGGTCATTCATTTTCTTATTATCATACTCAGCTACTCTAAAGAGGTGTTGGGTAGCTGAGAGAATGTGAGGAATTCCAGGTATTTGATCAATTCACCCTAACTTTATACTCTAACCCTCTGCACTTACACAAGGATTTTCCATGACAGAAGTTGAAAGGTAAAAGATGCTGCCAAGTACCCAGTGATACAGTTTCCTCAACCCACCTAAAAATAGTATCCAATGACACATTTTCCTTATAAATCCCACCCACAAAACCATGAGACTAAAGCAACTTTTAGGTAACCTCATACATTCTCCACTGTACTCTGTTTTGGGACAGTTTCTCAAGTTCCTTCCAATGCGTATTTCAGTTCTTCCATCTCTGTTATCACACACTAAAACACTCACCCTTAATATCCCGTTGGCTGTTATGACTGGGGCCTCATCGTTGACAGGCGTCACAAGGACAAACACCGTGTAGTGTGTGCTTCCAGATGTCGGCGTCATTGGCCATGATGTTGAAGTTATCTGCCAGTGTATCACTTCCATCATGGACATAATAAATATGTCCCGAATCCACCTGAAACCACAGAAATGACCCAGAAGTTAGGAAATCTATCTGCCCAGTAGAGACACTACTCTCAAAACCCTGCTGGTCGAACAGGTTCTACATCAATCATATCCTCCTGAAGAAGATAAGAACTTACAGTAGATGACCTTCAACCTTTTACTAACCTGTTTGCGAGTGAAGAAAGGAATGGCGAGTCCAGGAATGTGGGCATGTTCAACACATGGTGTAGACCTTACCGTGAAATGCTTACTTACAAGCCCTTAACCAACAATGCAGTTCAAGAAATAGAGTTATGAAAATATTTGCTAAATAAACTAAAGTAATTTTTTGGGGGGAAAAGTAACACAACGAAATAACAATAACGAGGCTATATACAGGGGGTACCGGTACCGAGTCAATGTGCGGGGATACAGGTTAGTCAAGGTAATTTGTACATGTAGGTAGATGTAAGGTGGAGCTGAGAGAAGTGTCTGTTGTTGACCTATATGACCTCCTTGGTCAGGGCCCTTCCTCCAGGGTCACTTTAATGACATGGAGCGGGATGATATCCACAGAGACCCTGGTGTCATGGACCTCTGATGCCGTTGGAGTTTGTCCAGGAGGAAAGAGCTCTGGTCCGGATCCACCTGAATTGAATGACATTTCAATTAAATCAATTTGAATTTCATTTCATTTTGAATTGCAAATAAAACGTTGTATGACAAGATGTGCATTTGAATAACAGAATATAAAGAGTTACATGAGAACACTTTCCAGAGTGGTCCTCATTGGTCATATAATCCATTACCTCGAGGTGCTGGATGTGGCCAGTGTTGACATGCTCTTGGGAGAAACTTTCTGGTCCCCTGGTAGTGGTGATCTTCTCCCTGGTGTTGACCTATGCAGGAAACCATGGAATGGAGCCATCTTCACCGTGAACACTATCTCAGAGGGGAGGCTGTCCTTATGGGTTACCTGAAAAAAAGAGGTGAAATGAAAGACGTGAGATTACTTCAGTTATTTGGTGGTATTTGGGAAGTTTGGCGTTTTACAATAGCAAAAAGTAGTATCTTTCAGTTATTAGTTTAGACATCTCACTAGTGGGATTCACTAGATTATCTAAATAGCTCTAAGAACCAATCATACACGTCTGTCGGAGACAGACTTCGGGCATGTCATTACTTCGGGCATGTCATTACTTCGGGCATGTCATTCAGGAGGAAATTGAGAAAAAAGAGGCCTGTTCCTTAAGAAGTTTTAATCTGTCTACTTTAACACTGCCCCATATTGAATTGAATTATACGCATATTCTCCTACTGTTATAACGGCAACATAACAATAATGGTTCACGCAATGTATTATTACTATCTGACAAATGAATGGGTTTTGATCAAAACAGCGAAATTCCTAGATGCAAGCAATCGTATGCAACAAAAAGATGACATCGCTACTAACATATAAAGTGCTAGGCACTAACGTAGTGCAGTTTATTGATACACGGACAACATTATTGCACTAAATACATTTTTTTCCTTCAAAAACTAATTTGAAAAATCCTGCCCTTGAAACACATGCATTTTGTTATTACATACTGGTAGACATGCAAATGATCCTACTGCTATTCAGTTTTCACCGGTGACATATACTGTATAATCACTCAGCCATGAACATTGTTCTGGTAAAAGACAGTGTACATCAGCCTACTACAGATGTCTAATCTTAACTTGATCGCTCTTTTGTCACTGAGAAATTTCCTGCTGCGTCAGGAAATTCAAATGAGCCTCATTAGTCCCTGAAAAGGAACAGTTCTCTTTCTCTCCAAGTGGGGGCAGTCGAGTCGTTAGGATAAGGGTGTCACGACTTCGGCCGAAGTTGATGCCTCTCCTTGACCGGGTGGTGTTCGACGTCACCGGTCTTCTAGCCATCGCCGATACATTTGTCATTTTCCATTTGTTTTGTCTCGTTTTCCCACACACCGGGTTTTCATTTCCCAATTACTGGTCATGTATTTGACCCTCTGTTTCCCCCATGTCTTTGTGTGTGATTGTTCTTTGTTCAGGTCGGTATGTTCCGGCTGGTTTGTACCGGGTGCTGTTTATCACCCATGTTTATGTGGCAACCGTTCTTTTCTTTTTTTTTTTCTTTTTACTTTGTGCTGTCGAGTAACGTGCGGTGTTTCACTCATCTCTGCTCTCCTGCGCCTGACTTTATACACCAGCTACACCCACCAACCTGACAAAGGGCTTGCATTCAAAATCATTGTTTCTTGCTCACTCGCTCAAACGCTAGGCCTAGGTCCTATTACTGCAACATTCAAATGTACAAAAATGTATCTGAAATTCAGCCATACACATCAACAACCGTCATTTTATGTACAGTCGATAGACATCAGTAACCGTCATCATTAATAGTAAGATGGCGCCGAAGCAGAAGGCAGGCGTTTTACTTGCCCCCCAACCGATTGTGTTAGTTTATCTGCGTTGTTTGTAACTTATTTTTGTACATAATGTTGCCTCTACCGTCTCTTATGACCAAAAATAACTTCTAGACATCAGGACTGCGATTACTCACCACGGGCGAGCAGAATCCCTTTTCTTCTTTCACAACTCTGACGAGGCGGAGGATATACGGCTCCCTCGGGAACAGGCCCCGACCACAGTTTTCTGTGTGAAGAGGAGGCAGAGAAAGAGAGGCAAGGAGGGCGGGCTGCCTTCTGAGGAGTCTGAGGCGATTGAATAAATCCCCACACCCCTCAATTCTGCTAGCAAACATGCAATCTTTGGAGAATAAAATGGATGACCTACGCGGAAGATTAAACTACCAACAGGCCATTCAAAACTGTAATATCTTATGCTTCACGGAGTCGTGGTTGAGCGACGACACTAACAACATACAGCTGGCTGGTTATGTAATGCACCGGCAGGATAGAACAGCGGTGTCTGGTAAGACAAGGGGCGGCGGATTATGTATTTTTGTAAATAACAGCTGGTGCACAATATCTAAGGAAGTCTCGAGCTATTACTCGCCTGAGGTAGAGTATCTCATGATAAGCTTTGGACCACACTATCTACCTAGAGAATTTTCATCTGTATTTTTCGTAGCTGTTTACATACTGTACCACCACAGACTGAGGCTGGCACTAAGACAGCATTGAATGAGCTGTATTCCGCCATAAGCAAACAAGAAAACGCTCACCCAGAGGCGGTGCTCCTAGTAGCCGGGGACTTTAATGCAGTTTTACCAAATTTCTATCAGCATGTTAAATGTGCAACCAGAGGGAAAATAACTCTTAACCACCTTTACTCTTCACACAGAGATGCATACAAAGCTCTCCCTCGCCCTGCATTTGGCAAATCTGACCAAAATTCCATCCTCCTGATTCCTGCTTACAGGCAAAAATTGAAGCAGGAAGCACCAGTGACTAGAACAATAAAACAAGTGGTCAGATGAAGCAGATGCAAAGCTACAGGACTGTTTTGCTAGCACAGACTGGAATATGTTCCGGGATTCCTCCAATGAAATTGAGGAGTACACCACATCTGTCATTGGCTTCATCAATAATTGCATCGATGACGTCGTCCCCACAGTGACCGTACGTACATACCCCAACCAGAAGCCATGGATTACAGGCTGCATCCGCACTGAGCTAAAGGCTAGAGCTGCCGCTTTCAAGGAACAGGACTCTAACCCGGAAGCTTATAAGAAATCTCGCTATGCCCTCCGACGAACCATCAAACAGGCAAAGCGTCAATACAAGACTAAGACTAAGAATACAGCACTAACACCAGCACTAACAGCACAATACAGCAATAACGCCATAGTGCCTGTGCCCAAAGATACATCTACCACCTGCAAATATTAATTCACACAAGATGCCCTGTAGCCTGCATATAGCCTACAAACACCGCTTCCAGCTGGCCCCTGGCAGAGATTTTTTTTAAATATTTCGATATTCAAATCATCTTGCTGCAGGATTACTTTCCTCCTTCGACGAGAGAGTTCAAATTAAGATTCGACATCTGTACAGTTCAAGAAATTCACATAGCTCTGACAATTCCACCTACGGCCATCAGAGGGTGCTGTTCAATCACTAACTCCATGGTCATTCACTTATGCTACACTGTATAAGACAACTGGATATACTGTAATATGCAATATTAAGTCTTCGACAGCAGGGAAACACTTTATATTTGAAAAATATAACAAGTATTTGATGTTTTGAGGTATTATACAATTTAGGAACATATAAAACAACAGTAGATTTGGGGAGAAAATCTATTTTAATCCCATACTATAGTCTTAAACATGTTTGTGTTTTGTAACAGAGGGGCATTTTCATTTGTGGTGACTCAAAGTAGCCTGGTCAATTTCAAAACGAGAGAGGGAGAGAGAGAACAGCTTAAACAGGCCACTGCACAGCACAGGAGGTTAAGACCAGCGTGACCGTTGACTTATTCAAACTTAACACAACGTAACGCAGGCCCAGTGTGTGTCCGTTATTTACATTTACATTTAAGTCATTTAGCAGACGCTCTTATCCAGAGCGACTTACAAATTGTTATAGACCGAGTGTTCCCTCCACAGTCAACACCCTATTAGTCCTTTAGCTGTGGCACGAGAGAGAGGAATGTTGGTGAAGGTGAACATAAACATGGATGCAGTTAGGCAGTAGGCTAATGTCATTTGGCTGGGTGAGAGCCAATTGTCAGGTTGGGTACTGTACTGTGGCAGCGCAACATAAAGACTTAACGTTCAAATGAATGAAGATGTATTGCATTGGAACGGATGTAGTCAAGTGGCTTTATGAAAAAGGAACGTTATCCTACACAATGACCTAAATTCAACCTCTGATACAGTAACAGCTCTATTCATGGACGTGTGTGGATGAATGGAAGTTCATCATCTAACAACTCAAACTAGCGCCTCTCCAGATCGATGCAATGCAAATGTCTATGTAAATGTAGGGAAATCATACGGCTGTGAGTGCATAGCAGACACTATTTGTGGCCGTTCGCGTAGGCTAAGAGATTGCATAAGACACCCCTGACTGCTGCACTGAGCCGAGGCCAGAGCTAAGTGCTACAGTGCCACAGAATCACTCAGTCTGGGGATTTTCCTGCATGGAAGGCAGCATTTTATACCACAAAGAATGTGCGGTGGATGAGAGGCCTTTAAAGAACTGTGATTACACAACTCTGGAGGAGCAGAGGAAAAACAAAGGCATTAAACACAGCTGAATGTTGTTTAAGATCAGCAATCTTTCCGTCTTTATAGACGACCGTCTGGCCTGCACTTTGTTGCAATGCAATATTTGAGTTCTTGTAATCTTCTGTTGAAAAAGTTTACAATGACCCATTTTTTGGGGTCTGTACTTTATGCAGTGCTTGAGTTGTTGTAATGTAAGAGCTTCCCGTAGAGATCTGGAAATCTCTCAATGGGAACAGCGAGCAGAGAAGCCCTACTTGAAGACTCAGGGTGCTCATTGGAATTCTTTTGACATTTGATCTCCCCTTTCGTCTCCCCTCCTCCCTTCATGCTATGTGATGCTGAGACCAGCTGGCACCCTTTATAGAGGACGTCTCTAGTTATTAGATCTCTCTAGTCTAACTAACTTAAACTTTGTTTGCTCTGGGTCTGAGTCACAACTGCTTTGTCTTACACTAGAATAAAGAGAGTTAGGAGATGGAAGGTGGGTGGAGAGAGGGGGCTGCTTGCTGCTTTATCTAGTGTGAGCGGATGAGCCGCGCTGATTCTCTCCTGGCTGTGTGTTGTCTCTCACTAGACCAGATCACTCAAATGCATGGCGCTCTATAAATCCCTGCTTGCTTGCCCACCCACCTTGCCTGCCTGCCTGCCTGCTTGCCCACCCTGCTCTGACTGCCTGCCTGTTCTCTCAGCAATGCTCTCTCTGACTGCCTGCCTTTCTGCTCTTTCTGTCTTTCTGCCTGTCTGCCTAACTGCCTGCCTGCAGCTCTGGAGCAGGTTAAGTTGGTGTGTTGAGTGAGTGTGGACCTCTGGTCAGAAGGGATTAGTAATCAAAGCCCTGGAGGCCCCATTCTGTCTGTTTCCATGCATGTCTCCGGCAGAGAGGTGCTTCACTAGTCCTCAGACGGGACTGGAGGGAGTCTGTGGTAGATTAATCTAATCCCACTGATGCCCATAGTGCACTGTGGCAGTGTGGTACGTATGTGGTGTAACCAGAGAGGGTGGCAGAGGAGGGAAGGAGGGAGGGGGGCCCCGCCCTTTGTGGCTTATTGAGAAAACACTGTGTGTCCCCCAAATGGCGGGACATAGCCACTGATGGGTGGAGCCAGCGGTGTGGATACCCAGCCTACTATAACTCTCTAATTGGGACTTCTCCAACTAGAACTGAGATACAATATTTTTTTTCAAACCCTTCACTGTGTGTGTGTGTGTGTTTTTCTCACATCAAAATGTTCCCCTGGCCCCTACAAACACAACTGCTTTTACATTGTCCAGAACACTTACACATGGTGCACACCCATATCGACAGATTGATTCCATTTCCCTAAGATCAGCACTTCAGCTGAAGAGTGACATGGAGGGACAGGGGAAAGGACAGACGAGGAAGGAAGGATGGGGAACACCCCACTCGGGTGTTAAAAAGTATCGCCCCAAAAGTGGACGAGAGACTTCCACTTGAACACTCTGTTTTTCAAACTCGACGTTCAACGTCAACAGCGCTGAAGTGATCTGTTCACGTGGTCACTTGAAGAGTGCTTTGCTCACGTTCTCAAGCGTCACTTTGGACGCATCCGACAGGCCACGAGCACAATGGCTGACAACAACGGCTGTGCTTACTAATGTTCCAACCATTTGGCCCCATTTCCACTCTCTTAGGTTGGATACATTGTTAGAAACCTCAAAGGAAAACAGTCCCAGAGAGGCACTGCCTTCAACCCCTCACTCCACTATTCATAACATTCCTCCTCCACATACCTCAACCCAAACAATGAGAAACGAATTATGGCCATTGGAGAGCCTTTCAGCCCCGGGCACAAACAGAGCCATCAGCCAACAATGTGCTGCTTGGGTCAGCCCAGCAGAACGTTTCATTTTTAAGCACAGAACCCACCAAAACGGTGTCCGTTTTAGAAGAACTCCTTCCAAAGATTTGTTCCAAAAAATCATCTTTTTTATTTGATTATCCATATTTGATTATCCATCAACTCTATTCCGTTAGATATTTTGGGAGCACTTATTCGTGGCTCTGAAGAATTGGGTAACAACATGGTAATAACCAGGTCATTGTTTTTCTTGTTACTGGTTACTATACTAGTAATTATCATAGTTATTACTATGTTGTTACACAATTATTTAGAGCCATACAGTCAGGTGGATAACGCTTTACATTACAATGCCTTTATTACTGTGTAATTACTTGTGTAAGTACAGTATAACAAGTATTGCGCTCACTACTTCACTATGGCTGTCTATCTCTGTGTACCTCAGCTGGTCGACACTGGTGCTTATTGCGGCCTCCACAATACACCGCCTGGTGAGTCAGGGTCTGAAGGTATGATGAGTGTCTAGTGAGATCTGGATTTCATGTTCCCTTTGGGCAGAATCGCTGCTACCGAACACGAAAACAAGTTCTTAGAACTCCTTATGGAAGCACATTTGATTATCCGTCAACTCTATTCCACGAGGTCGCTCATTGTGTCTGTCTATCTCAGTATGTCAGGTTGCACTGGGGCTTGTTAAGGCCTACACACCATACGCCTGGTGAGTAGTGAATCGGGGGCTGAGGGTATGATGAGTGTCCAGTAAAATCTGGATTTCATGTTCCCTTCGGGCAGAAGGCTACAGTATGAACAGGAGGTCTTACGTAAGAGAGTGCATGACGCTCTCCTCTCCTCCAGAACAGTAAGTACCCATTCAAGCCATATTGAATGATTTCTCACTGTGTTGCTGATTTAACTGAATTAGCATAGGGTGCCGTGTACCTTGACAACTGCCTAAAGCACGAAGAGAAGTAACTGTCCATTGCCCAACACGCACAGGCAGTCCTAGCAGGGTTAGAGGACGACAATAATATTGATTCGTAGGGTAAATAAAGATATGGTAACTAACGCTTGATAGCAATCATTCTGTCTGAAACCAGGAGGCAGATAGCCTAAATGCCAGTCTGTTTGAGCCATCATGCCCACTCGTTGTCATGCCAAATGTTTGTATTGACAATGATGGTAATGGAGTTGGCAAAAGTATAAACAAAACTGGGATAAGGCTATTTATAATTTAAACGCAAAGTACAGTGGTCTCATTAAAACAGCAATTAGGATCATTTAGGAACTCAACTGTTTAGTAAGTAGACAAAAATTTGACTAAGTATGCAAAAGTGGCCAAGTCCCCTCCCAAAACAAACTGTCCTAAAAACATTCTTGTCCCACAGGCAATGTTTGCTGTGACAAGGCAAGATGCATTATTCGTTGTGACGTGCTGTGATGCACTCATTGTTGAACCAGACCAGTCCAAACCGCTTCTCTTGTTGGTGGATGGAGGAAGGAGGAGGAGGTCTGTGGGAACAGTTCTGTCTAGGGTGTTCTCTTCTAGTTTCCTCTTCTTCCTGAACACCCCCTCCCTCCTCCTCCCCATCCCCCCTTCTCTTTCCCGTTCAGCTGTACGCTCTGTTCCCACCCCATTTATGTCCAAATCAGGACAAGTCATCAGACTAATACATGACACACACACACACACACACACACACACACACACACACACACACACACACACACACACACACACACACACACACACACACACACACACACACACACACACATATATATAACCTGATCAAAAAACAGTTATGATCCAGAACCATATACAGTTGAAGTCGGAAGTTTACATACACTTAGGTTGGAGTCGTTTTTCAACCACTCCACAAATTTCTTGTTAACATAACAAACTATAGTTTTGGCTGTAAGTCTGTTAGGACATCTACTTTGTACATGACACAAGTCATTTTTCAAACAATTGTTTACAGACAGATTATTTCACTTATAATTCACTGTATCACAATTCCAGTGGGTCAGAAGTTTGCATACACTAAGTTGACTGTGCCTTTAAACAGCTTGGAAAATTCCAGAAAATGATGTCATGGCTTTAGAAGCTTCTGATAGGCTAATTGACATAATTTGAGTCAATTGGAGGTGTACCTATGGATGTATTTCAAGGCCTACCTTCAAACGCAGTGCCTCTGCTTGACATCATGGGAAAATCAAAAGAAATCAGCCAAGACCTCAGGAAAAAAATGTAGACCTCCACAAGTCTGGTTCATCCTTGGGAGCAATTTCCAAACGCCTGAAGGTACCAAGTTCATCTGTACAAACAATAGTACGTAAGTATAAACACCATGGGACCACGCAGCCATCATACCGCTCGGGAAGCACTTTGGTGTGAAAAGTGCAATAAATCCCAGAACAACAGCAAAGGACCTTGTGAAGATGCTGGAGGAAACAGGTACAAAAGTATCTATATCCACAGTAAAACGAGTCCTATATCGACATAACCTGAAAGGCTGCTCAGCAAGGAAGAAGCCACTGCTCCAAAACCGCCATAAAAATCCCAGACTACGGTTTGCAACTGCACATGGGGACAAAGACCATACTTTTTGGAGAAATGACCATCGTTATGTTTGGAGGAAAAAGGGGGTTGTTTGCAAGCGGAAGAACAACATCCCAACCGTGAAGCACGGGGATGGCAGCATCATGTTGTGGGGGTACTTTGCTGCAGGAGGGACTGGTGCACTTCTCAAAATAAATGGCATCATGAGGGAGGAAAATTATGTGGATATATTGAAGCAATATCAGTCAGGAAGTTAAAGCTTGGTCGCAAATGGGTCTTCCAAATGAACAATGACCCCAAGCATACCAAAATGGCTTAAGGACAACAGTCAAAGTATTGGAGTGGCCATCACAAAACCCTGACCTCAATCCCATACAAAGTTTGTGGGCAGAACTGAAAAAGTGTGTGCGAGCAAGGAGACCTACAAACCTGACTCAGTTACACCAGCTCTGTCAGGAGGAATGGGCCAAAATTCACCCAACTTATTGTGGGAAGCTTGTGGAAGGCTACCCAAAACGTTTGACCCAAGTTAAACAATATAAAGGTAATGCTACCAAATACTAATTGAGTGTATGTAAACTTCTGACCCACTGGGAATGTGATGAAAGAAATAAAAGCTTTACTAAATCATTCTCTCTACTTTTATACTGACATTTCACATTTTTTTTATTTATTTTTTTATTTTTTATTTTTATTTTACCGTTATTTTACCAGGTAAGTTGACTGAGAACACGTTCTCATTTGCAGCAACGACCTGGGGAATAGTTACAGGGGAGAGGAGGGGGATGAATGAGCCAATTGTAAACTGGGGATTATTAGGTGATCATGATGGTTTGAGGGCCAGATTGGGAATTTAGCCAGGCACCGGGGTTAACACCCCTACTCTTACGATAAGTGCCATGGGATCTTTAATGACCTCAGAGAGTCAGGACACCCGTTTAACGTCCCATCTGAAAGACAGCACCCTACACAGGGCAGTGTCCCCAAGTGGTGATCCTAACTGACCTAAAACAGAGAAATTTTACTCGGATTAAATGTCAGGAATTGTGAAAAATTGAGTTTAAATGTATTTGGCTAAGGTGTATGTAAACTTCCGACTTCAACTGTATGTCACCTCTCACCTAACCAGCAACCAGAAGTCCTTGTGTGCCCAGTTGAGAACCGGATACAGTCTCTGAGGAGGTTGAATGCCATAGATGAAGAGGAGCGGCTATGTCCAGTCTTTGATTTGGGGGAGGTCGAGAATAAATTGCTATTTTTATTTGACTGTTCTTTACATGATGAGTAGCTTTCTTTGATAAAACGCAACAGCAGACACCAGAATTATTCTGGATAAGCGAGAAAGAGAAACTTTGAATGGCTTTTCAGAAAATAAGTGTTCCTTTTTTTCGATAACTTGGAAGTTTGACAAGATATGCTACATAGCTGAAATTGCAGGTTCTTGTTCTGTTTTTCAATGTTTTTTAAGTTTTGTATGATTGTATTTATGGAAGTGAATATGTGCATACATCCACTGGTTTGTTTTGCTACAGAAAATACATATAATAGAACAATATTATTATAAGCGTCACGCCCTGATCTGTTTCACCTGTGATTGTCTCCACCCACCTCCAGGTGTCTCCTGTTATCCCCATTAGTCCCTGGCGTATTTATCCCGGTGTTTCCTGTCTCTCTGTGCCAGTTCGTCTTGTTTTGCCAAGTTAACCAGTGTTTCTCCTAGCTCCTATTTTTACCAGTCTGTTTTTTCCTAGCCCTCCTGGTTTTGACCCTTGCCTGTCGTGACGCCGAACCCGCCTGCCTGACCACTCTGCCTGGTCTGACCTCGAGCCTGCCTATCCCCTGGTTCTGTTTGGACTTGGACCTGTTCACTGAACCCCTGCCTGTCCTGACCTCGAGCCTGCCTATCCCCTTGTTCTGTTTGGACTTGGACCTGTTCACTGAACCCCTGCCTGTCCTGACCTCGAGCCTGCCTATCCCCTGGTACTGTTTGGACTCTGACCTGTTCACTGAACCCCTGCCTGTCCTGACCTCGAGCCTGCCTATCCCGTGGTACTGTTTGGACTCTGACCTGTTCACTGAACCCCTGCCTGTCCTGACCTCGAGCCTGCCTATCCCCTGGTACTGTTTGGACTCTGACCTGGTTTATGAACTCTCGACCGTCCCCGACCTGCCTTTTGCCTACCCCTTTTGGTATAAGAAATATCGTAGCTCAACCATCTGCCTCCTGTGTCTGCATTTGGGTCTCGCCTTGTGCCCTTATAATAAGCCCATGTGGGCTGTGCATCCTTGAAGATGCATGACACTATAATAATAGAATTAATCAAAATCATCACACACGTGCCCACACACACACACCCACTTCAGTAAACAGAACGGTTAACTTGGCGCACTGACTCACTGAACTTTATCATAAATGTTTGGAAGAGATTATACTGAGAAATCAACATGACACTGATGAGTTCTCAGACTGAGGAATAACTATAGTGAAGGTCATGGGTATATCTGAAATGGTACGCTATAAGGTCCAATTTCAGACACAGGCAGTGAGTCCAGAGTGTCCCACAACAGGCCTGTAGAGAACACACCGTTTCCTGTTTGTGTCCCATTCAAATGCCTCCCCCTCCTCCGGGTCTAACCATGCACCTGCAGCAGGGCCCTGGCCCTGCCTGAAAAACACTTTCAGCCCAATTACTTTCTACCCGGCACACAGAGAAAAGAAAACAGCACATGTTGTGAAACAATAGCACGGTGTACAAACACGCCTTGCCACTGGAGTAAACATACTTCAACAAAACCCCATTGTACAACGCCTACAGACTGGCCCTGGTTTAATAAAAGAACACAATGATAGTTTGTTGGGGATGGATATAAAATACAAGGCATTTTCCACTTAAACTATGGTCTCTTAAGGAGCTGCACAACGTGCATGCAAGCTTTGGTTCTGGGTGCCAAGATCACTAAAACTAGCAGAAACACATCTGCAACATATGCGTAGTTTTCAGTAAAATTGTAGTAAATCACAGTACAGTAAATCGTCTTCAAATGGCCTTTGAATTGCATAGCTCATCATGCACAGATGTTCCCGTTGGGCCATCTCCAAACAGAGACATGGCTTACGAGTTAGGCTCACACACATTTCCTATGAAACACAGCTATCCTCTTGTTTATGTATCGTAATATTCTCCAACGGACATGGAACATGGAAGTGGGGGGTGCATGATTCCCCCCATTTCCTGATCAGTCAACGGGGACCTCCACTGGCACGTTTCCATTTTTACCAGAAGTCCTCATTGAAAACAGACCGAGGAGGAAAACAGAGGGTGGGGGAGGGGGCGTGGTGGGGGGGGGGGCATATAAACAACTCCAGACTCCACCAAAAGAGGGTCTAAGTCCTGGCTACGATCCAGCTAGTAACTGTCCGGCATCACTCTGAGACACAAAGAGCTCTGTGACTGTGATCTTCCATAGTGCTGTGTGCGTGCGTGTGTGTGTGCATGGGACTGTAATCCATAGTGTTGCAGGCAGAGTGAAAGTGTCAACTGACACCCATTAGGCCTACCCTCCGACAGTGGCTGCAGACAGAATACTTTGCGGGGTCGTTAAGTCTAAGTTGTCTAACAGAGAAAGTCCCGATGTTGGACCCGGTCGGGTCAAAGGGGAGCCATCATGGCAGCTGCTGACTCATAATGGGAGACTCTAGGACTTACTGGAAGGTCTGTGAGTCAGATAGTCACCCCTCCCCCATGTTGCCCTGTCTCCACCCTCTCTCCCCTCTTACCCTCCTCTCCCTCAGCCAGTCTCTCCTCTGATCTCACACAGCGGTCTGTCTGTAATCTCACTTAGACAATAACACACAAACGCCACCCTACCCATGTGTTTGGTGAGCTCATGATTTTTTCCCTTGTTGTTTTCCCTTGTTGTTGTACACATGTTATTAGGCCATAAGGTTAATAACACAATGTCGTAAAAATTAACAATGCGATGAGAGTTGGTGTTATATTGGTACCACCGTACCATGACGTTAGGCTTACAGAAGTAAATAGTGATGCATTAGATGGTACTACTGATGTGAGTGTAAAATCTAAGTAGATTAGACTAATAAAGCAACAAAACATCACCGTCTTGTGTGCTAAACAAAGTAAACAACCACTCTGGTTTTATTTTAAACTAACTCAACACAGTAAACAACATCTCCCTCTCTCTTCCTCTTCGTTATCACATAACTCAACATCAAGCGTCATCAGGAATAGAATAAAGGTCCATTCTGGAGCGCCATGAGTCCTGCCTGGGTTTCAGCTGAGTGGTTAGAGAGGGGTGTGTGGGTGGGAGTTCAAGCTAAGTGTTTATGGCAGGCAAGAATCAGTCCGCTAGCTTATGCTGTCAGTGTGTGTGTGTGTGTGTGTGTGTGTGTGTGTGTGTGTGTGTGTGTGTGTGTGTGTGTGTGTGTGTGTGTGTGTGTGTGTGTGTGTGTGTGTGTGCGTGCGTGCGTGCGTGCGTGCGTGCGTGCGTGCGTGCGTGCGTGCGTGCGTGCGTGTGTGTGTTGGGCATGTGTGTGCCTGTGTACATGCGTGTGTGTGTTTGTGTGTCAGTCTGCTTACGCTGCCACTCTGTGAGGGAAGCAGTGGGCCCCTGTGCCCTAGCACCGTGGGAGGAATCCAATCTAAAAGACTCCACCAGGGCCCTCGCCAAGCTCAATCCTAGCTGGAAGCCATCCCCAGCGAGCAGCACTGTCAGGTGGCTGGCGTGGGTGTAGGTGCAGTATAATGAGAGAATGTAGCCTATAGGCGTCGCAGGCGTTGGATATTCCTGCATGAACAATGATGTGAGTAAGACTATGATTGAGAGGGGTATGTACTGCTGTAAATGAACACCACCCACAACCTGGGGGCCCACTCTCTATTCTCTGTATATCATCAAATACTGTTTATGTAATATGACTGTTACATAAGAGAACACCCACTGTTCACGGAAGTGCATCACTGGTACTAAAACACCTATAGCTATCAGGAAACATGAATGCATGTTAGTTTCTGAAGTTCCATTCATGAACTTTCAATGGTCATGGCATATATTGCTCATTTGGCATTTTAATTGATTTATGTCCAATTGCTCTACCTTTTTTTGTATTACTGATACTTTAGTCAAATGAATAGGATCTAAAAGTAGTTAATTAATAGTTTATATAGAGTTTATATTTTTATTATAAATTGTTACTAATAATCAGTTACACTTGTTGAAATTGTGAGATTGTTGCTTGGTCCCAAAATGTGTTTTAATTGCATATGACTGTACAGTTTTTTAAAATTCTTACTTTAAAGTATTTTGAAATATAAAAGTTGCAAAGTTTGCAATGTTTTCTTCTAATTTAGACATACGTTTCACACAGTATGTTGTACCACTGCCGATGGAGTGCAAGCATCCTGGCCATATGCCTTTCCACACTCCCTCCAGCAAATCAGATTTGCCTTTTTCCTCTTCAAAAAATATTATCATGGAACAGTATCATCCAATGTCATTCAAAGACAATCGATGGATGGAAAACTGACCAATGAGATTGCTCTAACATTTGGATTTTTCAGGTCCTTCCCTGTGATTGGCTTACTTCCATGAAGAAGTATCCGCCTCTAAGACTCTTATAGGTTGTGTTTCGCGGCTTTCTGCAAATCATTTGAATACGGCTGGTCGTGGTCGCGGTTTCCAATGACTTCTCATTCAAGGGATCGTGCAGACACAATGGATGGACTTGACGAATAGGAATTTCATGCTCTGAAAACACTGATCGTTATTTTTGCGTGCATTTTGCACTTATTTCCAAGGATAATTTTTGAAGGATTATTTTCTTTCATCTGCTTTTATTTTCCAAAAACGTGGAATCGTTGTATTAGATACAAATAGTGTACATCATTCTATACTGTTACAATTCGATTTTCTTTCTCCATTTGGGGTAAGTTAATCACAATACAGATGTAGGATCTTAATTTGATCACTCTTTTGTTTCTGTGAATTTGTAGTGTATTCATGGTTTATAAAGGCTTCTAAAGTTTGTAATTTCCACTTTAAAATGCCCTAACGAAAATTGTATTAATTTTCATAAATGATAATCCACATAATAATTCACATTTCCTGTTGCTGCCGGATTATTTCCCTACTGTAGCAAAATGGCTCAAAATAAGATCTGTATGTTCACTGTGAGCCTGATTATTTGTAACAAGGGAACATGCTGGGAATGTGAAACTTTCAAAACAAAAGTGTTATGTAATGCATTTGGCCTATAAATGACAGTGCTTTGAGGGTTGCGCTTTGAGGGATGGCAAAAACAACGTAACGATGACAGATCTTGACGTTTACAAACAACAACACATTTCCATAATCACCTTTAGCAATCCCAGACACTCATATCTGATATAATTGAATGTGATGTGAAACTGTAAATAGACGGTGTTATTGTTTTTGCTCTAGTCTGCAGCATGGCCTATATAACTACTTGTCTGGCACGCATTAGCCTTCATTGCTCACTAGTGTTATGACTGGGTGGGGTTCAGCCCAGCAGAGTTCTATGAAGGGCTGGCGCTATTCTCATAATACGAGTGCATGAGTCAAGGGTAATAAACTGTACCAGGGGTGTGGGTTGGGTTGTGTTTACCCTGTCTGGGCTACCGTTAGATGGTTACAGTAGACTGGGGAACAGACACAACAGGGTGGGATATGTGTGGGAAGGAGATTTCTAGGCTATGGAACAGACAAAACAGAGTGGGGACATGAGGTTTCTTAGTCCTTCCGTCTTATGAACAGTATCCAGCATAGGGTAGCTGTTTCGTTTCGTAAGTCTAGTGTATTTGCTTCTCTATCAGATAGATGAGGTTCTTATCTGTTTCCACGTAACCCTTAGGATCCCGTTCATCCCCAGCCAGGCTGTAGTGTAGTGTCGGCCTCTTGGCCAGTCAGAGAATGTCACTTTCATTCAAATGTAGTCGGCTTTAGTAGGCCTGACCTTTACTTGGTGGGGGGAGGGGGGGGGGGGGGGGGTACATGTTGTAGTAATGCTGGTTGGTGATTGCTTGAAAACGTCTATCGCGGGGTAGATCATCAGCTCCTGTTGTCGCAGCTCACCATCATCAATGCTGCCTCTCTGTCTGTCGAGACTAAAGAATAAAGTTTAATCTCTTAACAGTGTTAAGGAAGCCAGCAGGGATAGAAAGGGGATGTGCCAGGATGGTGGGTAAATGAGACAGTGGCATAAACAGGCTTATACCAGAATGTAGTAGAATCGGCAGTAGTAAGGACTTATACCAGCATGGTGTAGACTTGAGCAGTAATGGGTAAATACCATTAGGGTAACTTATCACACACTGCCAGTAGTTATTACATAAATTATTCCATTTAAAAAAAAACAAATTTTCTCCCTGTCACACACACATAAACACAAGTGTGCGCACGCACACACACACACACACACACACACACACACACACACACACACACACACACACACACACACACACACACACACACACTCTCTCTTTCTTGGGGAAATAACATTCAGTTGAAACCATGAAAAATAAAGTGTTTAGTTATGAGTTTAAGAGAAGAACAAAGATTTGACAATGTTTTTTCATATTCTAAATCTCTTTAACAGGTCAATATGCCTCCCACGACACCATGCGCTGGCAAGTTCAGCCCCAGCCCTTACAACAACAACAACAATCTCCACAAATACCACCAGCCCATGGAAGCGAGCTACGGGGACATGTGCTACCATGACAACAGTCTTGTTTCAGGCTCCCTGGAGGCCCTAATACAACACTTAGTTCCCACAGTAGACTACTACCCTGACGTGAGTCTTATCTCTAGTCCAACAAAAACACAGAACATAAACAATGGAATCATACAAACATTTTTGGGGTTATGAAAGGGGAAGACAATTAAGCTCATAAGGCTTAACTGTTATATCCTTCAAGAACAAATGTGTACACTGTACAGTGGACTACTACTCTGATGTCTGTTGTTATCACTGGTCCAAAATGCTCTCTCAGGGCGACTCTAATGACAACAATGAAAACATAAACAAGGGAGTAATACAACCTGTTATGCCGAATAGGCTACAGTTATATTTCGGGTTGTGTACTAAGTCCATACGTTATATTCTTCAAGAAGAAATGGGTAGACTCACACAGAATGTATATATCATTAACTGAAATGGCCACTGAACAGCGGGAAATGTGCCATATTGTGCTGGGTTGGTGTCGGGTTGACGACAACCTGAGTAGATGTTAACTCTCTTTTTTCTTGTTCTCCGTCAGAGGTCGTATGTCTTCACCTTCCTGCTGAGTTCCCGTCTCTTCCTCAACCCGTATGAGCTCATGTCTCGGGTGTGTCACCTGTGTGTGGAGCAGCATAGATCTGGAGACCTGCTGCTTGATAAGGTAGCTAACACACACACACACACACACACACACACACACACACACACACACACACACACACACACACACACACACACACACACACACACACACACACACACTAGTTCTAAACAACCAGGGGTGGACACCACCTCTTTACAGTCTGTCTAACACTGGCATGTCTTTCTCCTTGCTGTCCTTAGATCAGAATACGAGACGTCGCTCCGAAGATCGTGCAGCTGCTGACAGAGTGGACGGAGACATTTCCCTATGACTTCAGAGACGAGAGGATGATGCGCTGCCTGAAAGAGATGAGCCATCATCTGGCCAGAGGAGATGAGGTCAGTACCCTTATATAACCTCTGACTAACTGACTCATGAGAGATGACAATAGACATGGCAGCAGACATTTCATTGGCCCAGTTATGGTTGCGTTGGACATCAGACACCTTATTGAGCACGTATTGAGCTTGATCAAGGGCGCTGAGTTCATGTGGCCTTGTGCTGTTAGTCTTATCATTAGGTGTGTTATATGTTCATTTGTGTTACGTCATAGTATGTGTTGTGTGTTAGATGGGTCATATGTTTTATATCAGCATAGATGGCATAGGAGGTGAGAATACATACAAGTTCACGAGTTGCAGACTTCGATAATGAACTCAGCGCCCTCGTCATTATATCAGCACAGATACGAATATACCTTGATATGGATTTCTCTCTTGCTTGATGTTGTCTAATATCAGTACTTAAAAAGATTGTTTCCAAAATGCTATATATCCATTTTCAGAAAGGTGGGTAAATGAGCTTTTATTGTTTAAAGAATTTATGAAAGTGATTGATGTGTTTGTTTCACTATCTAATCATGGCATGGGTTCAATGACAGACATGTATTTGTTTAAAATCTATTACTTGATGGTTTCATTTCAGATAGACAAATAATGATGTTTTTTGCTAAATGCTATATTATATATCCCCTTCACTCACAGAGAAATATGTAACAAGTAACTACATCAAATGTATCAAATAACTACATTACAAATTATACATTTGTGACATCAATATTTAAAATTAGTAGTATGAGATTTGTGGGTAAAACATTTATATTAGACATTTCCGTTAGCAGATGCTCTTATCCAGAGTGATTTACAGTTAGGGCATTCATCTTAAGCTAGGTAGGGGAGACAACCACAGATCACAGTCAAATATACAGGACATGAACATCCTGTTCCAGCTAAACAATGGATATATAGCATTTTGCACAGCAAACAAAAAGAAAACATACACATCTAAAATCTATAAATAGTCATATTTTACACACACGTGAAGGTGCCCATAAGCAATAATTTCTGACGGGGAAAAAAAAGAGTGAAAAATGTGTGGATTTACCATTTTGGACTCTTGTATGCAATGCATAGATTGATCTCTCGCTCGATGTTGTTTTACATCAGTACTCGTGGAGGGCCATGCAGCAGATGACTCAGCGGTTAATCCGAAGGTTGGCGGCGCTGGGTCAGTATGAGGAGGCTATCGCCACACTCAATGCCTCCGCAGCCGAGAGACCCACTGCTCTGAAGACCAAACAGCAGAACGGACAAAGGAGTGACGTCCTGAGCATCAGTGACGATGCTTTTATTCTCGCCCAGCAGCTCACGCACATTGAACTGGTGAGGAGAGAACAGACTGTAGACCGTACTGTATACTGTATTCATGATATGTGGTGTTCAGAGAAGTTCAAACTGAATGGCCGGTTTGATCATTAGAATTTAGTGTTGATTTAGAAGTACCCGTGATCTATCAATTAAAGTAAGGTACGGTTAGACATACAGTATTGCTTTAGAAATATTTGCTTATTAGAATTCTTCCGTTTCCAATTCTAGGACAGATTGAGTTTTATCGGACCAGAAGAGTTCATCCAAGCCTTTGGTGTCAAAGATCCCCTGGACAACCATAAAGTAGGCTACATAACATTGTCCTCTACCTTCCACATAACATTGTCCACTACCTTCCACATAACATTGTCCACTACCTTCCACATAACATTGTCCACTACCTTCCACATAACATTGCCCACTACCTTCCACATAACATTGTCCACTATTTTCCACATAACATTGCCCACTACCTTCCACATAACATTGCCCACTACCTTCCACATAACATTGTCCACTATTTTCCACATAACATTGCCCACTACCTTCCACATAACATTGTCCACTATTTTCCACATAACATTGCCCACTACCTTCCACATAACATTGTCCTCTACCTTCCACATAACATTGTGCTCTACCTTCCACATAACATTGTCCACTACCTTCCACATAACATTGTCCTCTACCTTCCACATAACATTGTCCACTACATTCCACATAACATTATCCACTACCTTCCACATAACATTGTCCACTACTTTCCACATAACATTGCCCACTACCTTCCACATAACATTGTCCACTATTTTCCACATAACATTGCCCACTACCTTCCACATAACATTGTCCTCTACCTTCCACATAACATTGTGCTCTACCTTCCACATAACATTGTCCACTACCTTCCACATAACATTGTCCTCTACCTTCCACATAACATTGCCCACTACATTCCACATAACATTATCCACTACCTTCCACATAACATTGTCCTCTACCTTCCACATAACATTGTCCACTACCTTCCACAAAATATTGTCCACTACCTTCCACATAACATTGTCCACTACATTCCACATAACATTATCCACTACCTTCCACATAACATTGTCCTCCCACTTCCACATAACATTGTCCTCTACCTTCCACATAACATTGTCCTCTACCTTCCACATAACATTGTCCACTACCTTCCACATAACATTGTCCTCTACCTTCCACATAACATTGTCCACTATATGCCACATAACTTTGTCCACTACCTTCCACATAACATTGTCCACCATCTTCCACATAACATTGTCCTCTATCTTCCACATAACATTGTCCACTACCTTCCACATAACATTGTCCACTACCTTCCACATAACATTGTCCTCTACCTTCCACATAACATTGTCCACTACCTTCCACATAACATTGTCCACTACCTTCCACATAACATTGTCCTCTACCTTCCACATAACATTGTCCTCTACCTTCCACATAACATTGCCCACTACATTCCACATAACATTATCCACTACCTTCCACATAACATTGTCCTCTACCTTCCACATAACATTTTCCACTACCTTCCACAAAATATTGTCCACTACCTTCCACATAACATTGTCCACTACATTCCACATAACATTGTCCACTACCTTCCACATAACATTGTCCTCTACCTTCCACATAACATTGTCCTCTACCTTCCACATAACATTGTCCTCTACCTTCCACATAACATTGTCCACTACCTTCCACATAACATTGTCCTCTACCTTCCACATAACATTGTCCACTATATGCCACATAACTTTGTCCACTACCTTCCACATAACATTGTCCACCATCTTCCACATAACATTGTCCTCTATCTTCCACATAACATTGTCCACTACCTTCCACATAACATTGTCCACTACCTTCCACATAACATTGTCCTCTACCTTCCACATAACATTGTCCACTACCTTCCACATAACATTGTCCACTACCTTCCACATAACATTGTCCTCTACCTTCCACTGGTTACATAAGAGAGCATCTGTCAGTAATTATGGTGAGGCTACTGAATGGGTTGTGGCTGACTTCATTGTGTAAGTCCATTAAGAGTTATCAACAGAGTGCATCACAACAACTAGTCATGAACAGACTGGGAGAAACAACTCTAGCCCAGATATAGTGTACAAGACAAGAAACAGACCTAATTGAAATGCTCCAACAACAACATATCCATCATGGATATCATACTAGACAATCTTTTCTTTTTTTTTAAGTAACCTTGACCTGTCTTTCCCCTCAGAGTTTCTTTAGAAAACGCAAGACCACTAACCTGGAGGCCTATGTAGCTTGGTTCAACAGACTCAGCTACCTGGTGGCCACTGAAATCTGTATGGTGAGTGCTCTCCTTCTTTCTCACTTTCTGTCTCCCGCTTTCTCTCTCTGTCTCTATCTCTCTCCCCGTCTACTGTCGTTCTCTCTCCGTCGACCTTATTTCCCTCTCTCCCTTGTTTCTGTTATCCTTTCCTTCTCACACAGTTCCAATGGTTTTGTGCTTGTCTTCCTTCCTTCCAGCCAGTGAAGAAGAAGCACAGAGCTCGGGCATTGGAGTTCTTCATAGACGTGGCCAGAGAATGCTTCAACATCGGCAACTTCAACTCCCTCATGGCCATCATCAGTAAGTTACGATTCTACAATGGAATGCATAGAATTGGAATTTCAGTTCATTTCGCTGAGTCGAAATGAAATTGATCCCTAACCCTGCTCTCCTCTCTCCACAGCCGGGATGAACATGAGTCCTGTGTCTCGGCTGAAGAAGACCTGGAGCAAAGTCAACACGGACAAGTTTGACATACTGGAGCACCAAATGGACCCGTCCAGTAACTTCAACAACTACCGTACTGCCCTGCGAGGAGCCACCCAGAGATCTATCACAGCCCACAGCAACCAGGAGAAGATAGTCATTCCATTCTTCAGTCTTCTCATCAAGGATATCTACTTCCTCAACGAAGGATGTGCCAGCCGGCTACCCAGCGGTCATGTCAACTTTGAAGTGAGTCTGAGTGATGTACAGTAAATGCATGTAAAAAAAAAAATGCTAATCATGACAAGACTTTTACTGTATGGACTGGTTTCCCTCGGCTAAGAAGCATGCTCAGTGGTGAATCTCCATTGAAATAGCTTTTTAGTCTAGAACAATCTGGGTCCAAGAAATTGGCCTTTGGTGTTTAAGTAGCAGGTGAAAAACACATTGTTGTAAGATTATTTTTCATTTCAATGATTGTTCATTTCCTGTTTCTCTATAGAAACTGTGGGACTTGGCGAAGCAGGTCAGTGAGTTCCTGGTGTGGCGTCAGGTGACCTGTCCCTTTGAGAGAGACAGGAAGATTCTCCAGTACCTCGTCACAACGCCAGTCTTCACCGAGGATGGTGAGTGTTGTCCACAGATACATTACATTTAACGTGTCAACTATTTAGAACAGTAGAAAATGTGCACCGCCTGTGGTCTAGTGGACCCTGGCTGTTTGCACGTGTGTACTCCCCACAGAGACTAGGGTTTATTGTCCACAGTTCCTGCTGTATCTCCTCCCTTTCTAATTCTGTACTGTCTAAATAAACGATACAACATATGAACGGCGGATGAAAGTCCACTCTCCTATGAAAGTGCAAAACCTACTATAATCTGTACTGTATCTTATAGCATTGGCTTCAGGGATAGTCATGTTTTTTTGTGTGTCTTCTGCAGAGCTGCATTTGGCCTCCTATGAGAGCGAAGGTCCTGAGAACCACATGGAGAAGGACAGTCGCAGGTCTCTCAGGTGTGTAACTTCACTTTATTTTCACCTAACTTCACACTTGGATTTTGAACCTTTATTTAACTAGGCAAGTCAGTTCCTGGTGTGGATTTTGCGCTCATACATGGTGCACTGTTTGTAGTTCAAAACATTGTATTATGTGTCCTATGTTGCAGGTCATCCTTGTTGCATAGAGAGCATCGGTGAGTGACGGTCATGAGTGGGACACTGGTCTGGGTGATTATTCCATCCCAGCTAAAGAGGCTCATGGTCGACGGGCTCTGGAAAGAGCGGAGAAAGATGGGAGAAAGAACTGTTTCAAAGCACTCAGAGAAAGGATGCCTCCCTCTATGGCTGAAGAACTGAAGATCTTGCCTCTCGCACCGTACATTGACAGATGATTCATTTGCAACGTGTCTACCCACACAGTATTACAGTTCTTATTTTGTACCAATGGGTCGTAATGGTTACCGATCATTTTCTATGCTTTTCTGAAGTAGTCTTTCTATAGTGTAATGAGCTTGTTGCTGGTTGGCTTGCTCAGTCTTCTTAGAATGTAAGCTATTTCCTTTATGTTATTGTTTTTACTAAATAGTGTGTTTTGCATATGTTAGGAATGAATTACTTACATATATGTGATGAATCTTTAAAAATACAAAAACAAACCTCAAAACTCATCTCATCTTTGGTGAATGGAATATGAGTATGACTGAATACCCAGCGGTGAATAGTTAACTCAATTTTTTTTATTTTATGTTTTGTCATGTGTTGGTTTACCTTACAGCTATTACTTTTTATAAGTGTTTTATGTTAATGTATTCTCTTCTTTTTTTACTATTTGGTTTTGTATCGTGTATGTGTTTATTGTTTGCCCATCCCAATGTGTTACTTATCAGGGTACTCTACATTAAGTTCTTATGTGAAATAAGAGGTATATTTTTTATTTTAAAAGAAAATAAAGAACATTTAAAGGTGATTGTTTTTTCTGTCCCTTATAAATTTTTCTCTAGTGCCATCTAGTGTTCACAACTAAGCTAATCAAGTCACATCCACACCGAAAATATTGTAATGTAAAAAACAAGAATTTATTGTAAAATAATGAGAAAATAAATAGCATACTAAAAATGTCACATTTGACTGAATTGAGAATTTAAAAAAAATCTAAACTATTTCTAAGGGGAGAAAATTATACTTTACATGTAAGCAGACTCATACATGTTTCAAATAAAATGTCATTGCATTGTTAATGTACATTATAATAATTACATAATAGTTAGTGCATGTGTTTAATTAGGTCCCCATTAGTATCTTCATCAATATGAATATTATACCTTACTAATGATAAGAACTCACTGAACTCATGTATGAGAGGTCAAGTGACGTGCGAGGTGATGACGTTGTCTGAAGACCTCGCTGCAGATGGAACACTTGAGCCTCTCTTCCCTCTCCCTGTGATGCTGTTGTTTCGCCCCACACGCAGATCCTGTGGCATCCAGCGTCCTCTTGTGGTGAGACCTCATATGCTGCACCAGGTCTGAAGTCAGACGGAAGGAAATGTTGCATTTGGCACACCAGTTCTGAGCCGGCTGGCAGAGGGGCGAGAGTCGTGAGACGGAAGGGGACAGCAGCACCGGGGAGGGGGGGATCGGGACCTGCAGGGGTCTCCCTGGGGTCCAGGGCCAGAGAGCTGCTGGGCTATAGAGAGGGTGCCTCTGTTTCAAAACACCCTGGACCAGCACAGGTCTGTGGAGAGCAGTAGAGGGAGTAGTAATGGAGATTTTAGCCCTCTCAGGCAGGGGGGTAGTCTGGGGAAGTGGAACAGAGCGTGGGGGCTGGGAGAAGGCACTTCTCCTGTTCTCCGAGGCAGAGACTTGGTTGAAGGCAGAGGTGACAGGAGGAGAGTTAGTGGAGGTTTCCTCAGAGCGGGATGGAGATACAGACAGAGTGTCTTTCAGAGCCTTCTTCTTTGAGTCACTCTGCTCCACTGCTGGGCCACTTCCGGGCTGAATGCTCTGGTTCTGTGGGTTGGATCTGATGTCTTCTGGCCCTGAGGTCTTCAGTTGTGGTTTTAGTTGAGCGGTTCTGTCTTTAGTGAAGGTGCTCCTTATTATATTGGTGGGCAGGTGACAGGTGACCGGGCTAGGTTGTTGGTTCAAGTTCAAAGTACAGTAACCTCTCTCCAGTGGTTCCTGCTTTATGACTAGAGGCTGTGGGCCATTCCTATTCTCCTCTGTGTGTTTCCTTTTGAGGGCACTCCCTGCCCACCTGGTACCAGACAAGCCTGTCTTATTACTGGTATTCTCCATATCCCTGGCTAGATTGTGGAAGTCTGTTGCAGGTTTTCCATCCTGTGGACTTGTCTCTGGATGGCTCAGTTTGAAGGCAGGAACGGGAAGGGAGCCAGGTTTCACATGGTTGGTGTTGTCTTGACCAGGTTTGGTGGTGTGGCTGTTTGGTTGTCTCTGTGTGCAAAGGAATCTCCAATGTGCCAGGAAAGGGAACTCAGACTCAAAGCCCTGGTTGCAGTTTGTACATGTGTATGGACCAGCACCTGGTTACAAAGATGAATATGGATTAATATCACATTATTCTGCCAATATTGCACGACATAAACCTTTGCCAATACTCTTTGAATTGTACAAACATATTAAGGAAATCTAGTTTTAATGTTTAATATTTAATTGCAGTCAATAGTTAAATCATAAAAATTGCTATGAATAACATATATATATATATATATATATATTGTAATACACATTCATAGAGTATGTATACCTTTGCTTTGCATCTGCAATGGGTTCAGTAGAAGAAGCTTGGCAAGGTCTTTCCCATACCACACCAAAAGCTCCTCATCCTTCTGGATCGTCCTGAGGGCTCTAAAGAACAGTTGTCCGTTCTTCACATAGGCCTCCAGGTTCTGTTCCTCGCTGCTCCGGGCTGACTGGACGAGCCGCAGCCACATCGGACCGTCAGTGGGCATTTTGTGCGCTGAGGTGTCCACCTGTGTCGCCAAATAGAAACCGGTCTTACAAAAACAAGTCAAGCATTTGGCCAACAAAGTTTAGACACATTTTAGACATTTATTCGAGCATGAGAAACTGCCCCCGGCCAATCGTTTGGAACACATTAGTTTAAGACGCATGGATTTAAGTGCATGTTCTCACCCTTAAAATGTATGGTGCCGATCTTCTGTCCATAGACTTGAGAGCGATGAAGGCGATGCTGTCATAAACAGAGGTGTGATTAAGCTCACATGGTCCAAAAACTGCGTGTTCGGGAACGTCGCAGGTGGTGTGGACGCGCGTAAAAATGTCAGTTATCCATCGTTGCGCAATTTGCGCCGCTCTCGCCTCCAGGATCTCCTGAGAACCAGATAACATCAGAATTCATATCATTAGCCTGACAATTAAGAATAAATCATTTGTTTGAGTAATGCCCCCCCAAAACGTGTGTAAAAACGCTCTAAATCCAAAACAATACTTACCATTGCAAACAGCTGACTGGTGGTAAGATCTGCGCTTCTCTTATTTGCACTATCCCTGCTTGTATTATACAGTGTATTGTGCCTTGTAGATGCCCACCAATACATGCCATGGGACTGGTCGACTGGAGGAGCTGGTTTTATAGTCTAATCTAATCTGCACAATGAGATTTGACAATTCTCCGCCCCTCCTTTATCCTCTTGTTAGATGGGTGACATTAATGATATCTGACAATCAGAAAGTGTCGGTGCATGGATGGACAGTCTAAAGAGGTCATGGGTATCAAAGGCCAGCCAGTGCATGCATGTACAGTAGAAGCCAATTTCTATTGGATATTGAATTCATGACATTTGGTAAATAGGGACAAACTATAGTGGATTTAGGTGACGGCGGGACATGTTCTGGTGTGCAAGCATGCCCCGCCGCCACGACGATAAACGCGAGTGTGTGTCGGGTAAATGGAGAGATGCACTTTTCTGTATCCTCCTCGGGCGACAGATAAACCTTGGCTCATTGATGGGTTTACAGTGCTGGAATTCACTCCACACAGTAGCCTATTGAGCAAATACCACATTGTTTGTCACGTCCACAAAGACAAGGACACCAGAATCTGTCGAATTTCAGTTTTAAAACTAAACAATATTTTTTATTTCAGTCTTTTTACTTAAGTCAAATCCACGTTTTTCTATGGTTTTGTCTATAATTCATTGTGTGTCAAATAAAGTTTGGTTGTCGAACTGAAATAGTTCCATAAGCTATTCATATTTAACAAAATATTGTGTCACCTGCTGTCTCCCCGCCCACTGTGCTGGTGGTGTAGTTACAAGGTTTCCCAGACTCGGTCCTCGCGTCGTCGTCCCTGTGTGCACATTTTGGTTTTGCCCTAGCACTACACAGCTGATTTAATCATCAAAGCTTGACGATGAGTTGGTTATTTGAATCAATTGTGTAGCGCTAGGGCAAAAACCAAAACGTGCGCGCAGGAAGGAAGGGTCCAGGAAGAGTTTGGGAAACCCTGTGAGACTCGGGTGCAAATAGGGTTCAAAGGCGCACTTGTGCGTTTGTTCGACTCTCCTGCGCATGCTCACTTCCGATGAGACGGTACTGTCACAGTATCAGCGGTAATTCTCTAGGAGACACGCCCCAAATCATTTTATTCTCTCAATTCAGACAATTAAACAGTTACCCACAAGTGTCAAGGACGATACATAGTATTTACAAAGACACACAGTAACATGTCGCGTAAATGTCATGTTAGTTTATTTTCGATTTTGTCGTTGGAAAATCAGGAATCAGTCTTGAGTCCTGTTTTATCCAGACGAAGAAAGCGCATGTGAGGTAGTCTAGTCTAGTCTAGTCAGTGGTGGTACAGTACGATGTGCAAACTCAATGAGGATTTTTATTTTATCAAGGCAATGATCATCAACGGACAGTGGATTGCACTCCTGCTTACCTTTCTAATAGGCCTAAACACATTATTTTGTAATACCGAAGAGGCATCTTGCCATGGAGCTTTTGATATTTATTTCGTTTTAGACAGGTAAGTAACGTTATAGCCTACAGACCACATGCAAGATGTAATTGATATAAAAGTTACAAGTGTGTTTTTATGGTAAAGTAACTTGAATCAACACGATTCTATAGAATCTATCAGGTGTCAGATTGCACTGTAAAATACTCCTTTACATAGTATTTAAATGACTCGAGTTCTATTTCAGTCTGTCTAGTCCTTGTAAGGGTTTGTTTGGTTCTGGTTCAGGGAGTGTTTCTGACTGCTTTACAGGTCTGGGAGTGTGCATGATAACTGGGGAGAGATCTATGAGTTTGTGGAGCAGCTCACCAACCGCTTTGTGAGGTAAGTGAAGTAAAGCCATACTCTCAGGTCCAAGCTCTGTGTATGAGGTGACATGAGCAACTTGTCTTGAACACTATACATCACCGTCCATCAATACTATGGCTAACTTTACAATCTGAATCATGAAACAGAAGAATGGGCCCCTTTTAGTCAAATAATGATTTACCATGGACATACGATATTTACACAGTGAGGAATCAAGTTAGTAGTTAACACAGTTAACACACTCATGTGAAAGTGGGGCAAATCCTTTTCAAGCAGTAGCCAATAGGCATTTGATCAAATGTAGCTCCACCACTTGGATGCAGTTTGTGGGATTATTTTAAAACTTAATAGTGGGGTACTAAATTTAACTCCAGAACAGTTGTCTGAAACAGCTGGTTGTGGTAACAACTGTGCATAATTGTAATTTAGGAGAGAAAAGGGTTAGCTCCAAAGGGTGTAGGGAGGGATAAGTTGGCCTACTGTAAGTTTAGTCTTTTAAATACAAAATGACTAGTAACTTCTTGGTGTTTGATCCCATTCCTTGGTGTTTTTCTGTTTGTTTTAGTCCTAGGATGAGAGTTTCCTACATAGTTTTCTCATCTAGAGCAGAGGTGATTCTACCACTAACTGGAGACAGGTACAGACACACACACTCTCTCACTTGTCACAGTACTAAGCATCTCTCTCTCTTTCCCTCTTCCCCCTCTCCCTCTCATCTTTCTCTTGCTCTTTCTTTCTCTCCTCTCTCTCTTTCTTGCTCTCTCTCACACACACACACAGGCAATTAACATAATTTCTCAGATAGAATCTCTTTGTAGATATGAAATAGATGAAGGCTTGAAAAAGTTAAGCAAAATCAGGCCGGCTGGTGAAACGTACATGCACGAAGGCATGAAGTCGGTAAGCATTTTCTATTTGAATCTATTCTATATTTTTTGTTGTTGGACTGTTTTTGTTGTACATTAAAACATGGCTTCCCCTATGTAGGCCTCAGAGCAGATGAAGGCCCAGGTCACACGGTCATCCAGTATTATCGTAGCTCTGACTGATGGGAAACTGGAAGTCTATCCTTATGAACTGACCGTAAAGGAGGTAATACCATTCTACTAAACAGTGATGAGTAATAAAATAGTACTTGCTGGAAGTGCTTTGACCTCTGACTGGTACACAGCTATTTTCCTCTCTTTTTGTTGAAGGCAAACACTGCCAGGGAGTTTGGTGCTAGAGTGTACTGTGTTGGTGTGAAAGACTTTGATGAGAGCCAGGTGAGTGTTTTTAGGGATCTGTTTTATGCAGTGCTCTCGCCTTTCTGTCAATTGAAGGCTGCATAAGCACACGTGAAATACACACACTGCAATACACTATTTTGTTTACATTGAAATCTCTGAACACTGCCGAAGTGAATCCATACTGGAACTACTAATGGGTACCATAATATTGGAAGAAAAATGAGCGTACCCGTTTTATGATTTGATCGTCTGTCTGTCTTAGAGAGCGATAGCAGTCTGGACAGGAAGTTAGTTGTACTCTAATCATCTAATTGGATCGTGCCAGCCTGCTTCCTCTTATGGTTTCATTACATTAGATCAGCCTTTGAAACCAGAAGGGAAAACATCAACAGAGGGGGAAAAGGCTGTCTTGTAGATGTACAGAAAACAGAGGGAGAGAGTAGTGGACAGACAATGAGGGAGAGAGAGTGCTATGTTGTACGTATATGTGGAAAGACAATCTTTCCGATGTTGTGTAATATCATATGCTTTCCTCTTGTACCCACAGCTTGTTGACATTGCAGACAGCAAAGACCAAGTATTCCCAGTGCTGGCTGGATTTCGTGCACTCAAAAGCATTGTGATTTCGGTCAGAATAATTACATACAACAATACGTCCAAATAAACGTCAAGACACATACAATGTCATTAACGTGATCATCATTTCTATTTTTCACAGATTTTGAAGCAGTCCTGCACAGAAATATTCAGGATAGAGCCCACTAGTGTTTGCGTAAATGGTACATTGCAGAGCTCGAGTTTGTTGACATACCGATGCCACTACTATTATTGGGTAACACTGTTATTTGTTTGTGCCTGAAAATCCTGACATTGGGCCCCTCTATAAAATTGTAGAATCTTTCAACATCGTCCTGAGAGGATATGACTTCACCCGTGGCAGGAGCCAGGATGGAGTGATCTGCGTTCTCACTGTCAACCAGAAGACATACAGTTAGTATACCCTAAGCTCCATAATGTGGCATGTTCTGCATTCCAATATTGACACCCCTACCTACTGTAAGACTGCAGATTGACAATAACCCCCTCAAGCGCGTGTTCATACTACATTCACTCCTGTTTACCAGACGCCACCGTCGTTTTGTAGCTGTACACCCAACGGTGCACTTCAGTCTTGTTGCTCAGGATGCAGTCTACTAAATGTCCCCGTGAAGTAGTCACACTAATGAAGTACTGAGGGCGTGGAGTGAATGTTGTCTTTCAGAGAGAACAGAACAGTGTCTTATTTAGTAGGGTCAGGGAACATTATGCAGCTAGCTGAGTACATGGAGCTGGTATCTGTCTTATTGCTTAATATAGAACACAACACACAGTCTCTTCACTGAGAGGGCATTGAGCTCACCCAGTGCGCTCGCTCTCTCTCTCCCTCTCTCTCCGTCACTCCTCTATCTCTCTCTCTCCCCTCCCCCCAGATGAGAGGCCCAGTGTGGTGCAGGATGGCTATTTGTTGTGTCCAGCACCAGTGCTGCATGAAGTCGGACAGTAAGTGCTCCACTCAATTCTCTCCTCTGAACTTCCTCTATCCATAAATGGCCAGTGAGCTACTGAGCGCGCTCAGTTGGCCAGATCAAAGGAATGTCATGTTGTTGGTTGGTTGCCGTGAGAGCTGAACCACAACAGCAACCCAGACTCTCCACAGTCAGCGACTACACACACTTCCATTCAGGGTGGGTAGTGTGTTCGACGGGTAACAGGTGTTCATCGCTTTATAAAAGCAAAAGAAACAACTTCAAATGATATAAAAATATAATAAAAGCCTGGTGGTGGCTGGAGAATGGCAGCTGTTCATCCCTAATCCATTACGGGACTCTGCCTGGTTTCTTCATAAAAGGTGACCGAATAGGCTGAACCGATGTGTAGTGGTGAGACACACCAAAATGGTTTGGCACACTATCATTAAAACAGCTTAGAGGAAGACGTCATATGTTAGACTTTGTGACCCAGTGTTAGTTTTTACCCTGTCCACCAGCATGCCTATTTGCTATGGCACAGTGCCTTGGCATTTCAACGGTTGGTCTGCCAGACCGATACTTAAATGAAGTTTGACCTACATTGTTAGTATCTCTCTCTCGCCCTCCCTATTTCTGTCTCTCTCACACACACACACACGCGAAGCAATAATATAGAATTGTGCTGGATTTTCTTTTCCCTCACGATAGATCGATAGATGTGCTGATCAGCTTGAACAACGGTCAGTCCTACATCTCAAGCCCGTTCACTATCTCCGCTACAACGTGTGTGAGTATCGGTGTCACAGGTCACACCAACACTCAGAACAAAACGGCCTCATTCTACTGACATAGAGTTTGCTCCGTCCTAGTCCACCAAAGTCTAGTCTGATGAAGTCTGTGATATAACGTCAGATATGAAGTCGCACATCATCTGATGAAGTCTATTTCGTGGGCTGCTTTGTTTTACAATGTCTCCTGTTGCAGTCTGATGGGACAGTGGTGCTGGTCCTGATCTTAGTTCTACTCCTGCTGCTGGGTCTGGCTCTGATGTGGTGGTTCTGGCCGCTCTGCTGCACTATTGTGAGTGGTTCAGCCTCCTCCAGGACCGGCTGTATTTTCCGGTAGTAAGGCAGGGAGAGAGTATGAGTTAATACAGTTGTAGATAGAGATGTCAGCACATAGTAATTAATTGTTGAATAACTGCTGACTGTTTTATACTGTACATGCTACAGGTGATCAAGGACCCCCCTCCCCGTCGCCCCCCACCTCCTCTACCTCCTCCTCCAGTACCTGTGAGTGCTTAGATTCTATGGTAGTATTCTTAGAAGTGCCAAGTGTTTTATGTCTTTCTCGTCACACCATTGTAGAGTAACTTTAACGCCCCGGACTCCCTCCACTACAGGAACCAGAGGTGGACCCTCTACCCAAGAGGAAGTGGCCCATGGTGGATGCATCATACTATGGGGGAAGAGGTATCGGAGGAATGAAACGCATGGAGGTACAGTTGAAGTCGGAAGTTTACATACACCTTAGCAACATACATTTAAACTCAGTTTTTCACAATTCCTGACATTTAACCCTAGTAAAAATTCCCTGTCTTAGGTCAGTTAGGATCACCACTCTATTTTAAGAATGTGAAATGTCAGAATAATAGGGATAATTATTTATTCCAGCTTTTATTTATTTCATCACATTCCCAGTGGGTCAGAAGTTTACATAGACTCAATTAGTATTTGGTAGCATTGCCTTTAAATTGTTTAACTTGGGTCGAACGTTTCGGGTAGACTTCCACAAGCTTCCCACAATAAGTTGGGTGAATTTTGGCCCATTCTTCATGACAGAGCTGTTGTAACTGAGTCAGGTTTGTAGGCCTCCTTGCTCGCACACGCTTTTTCAGTTCTGCCCACAATTTGTTTTATAGGATTGAGGCCAGGGCTTTGTGATGGCCACTCCAATACCTTGACTTTGTTGTCCTTAAGCCATTTTGCCACAACTTTGGAAGTATGCTTTGGGTCATTGTCTATTTGGAAGACCCCTTTCGACCAAGCTTTAACTCCCTGACTGATGTCTTGAGATGTTGCTTCAATATATCCACATAATTCTCCTATCTCATGATGCCATCTATTTTGTGAAGTGCACCAGTCCCTCCTGCAGCAAAGCACCCCCACAACATGATGCTGTCACCCCCGTGCTTCGCGGTTGGGATGGTGTTCCTTGGCTTGCAAACCTCCCTCTTTTTCCTCCAAACATAACGATTATACTTGCGTACTATTGTTTGTACAGATGAACGTGGTACCTTCAGGCGTTTGGAAATTGCTCCCAAGGATGAACCAGACTTGTGGAGGTCTAGATTTTTTTTCTTCTAAGGTCTTGGCTGATTTATTTTGATTTTCCCATGATGTCATCCACAGGTACACCTCCAATTGACTCAAATTATTTAAATTAGCCTATCAGAAGCTTCTAAAGCCATGACATAATTTTCTGGACTTTTCCAAGCTGTTTAAAGGCACAGTCAACTTAGTGTACGTAAACTTCTGACCCACTGGAATTGTGATACAGTGAATTATAAGTGAAATAATCTGTCTGTAAACAATTGTTGGAAAAATGACTTGTGTCATGCACAAAGTAGATGTCCTAACTGACTTGCCAAAACTATAGTGTGTTAACAGGAAATTTGTGGTGTGGTTGAAAAACGAGTTTTAATGACTCCTACCTAAGTGTATGTAAAGTTCTGACTTCAACTGTATGTCTGAATGAGTATTACCCCATTGAACTATAATACATTTTTATATTTGGGCTGTACTATATCTTGACAGCAAATTGCGTCACTTTATTTTGAGTGGTGTTAGTTACTCTAAAGTTCTGAATGGTTATTTTGTGCTAAACGAATATAAACGGTATAAAATGTGAAATAACCTGCTGTAATCTGTGTTTTAGGTTCGTTGGGGTGAGAAAGGTTCCACAGAGGAAGGTGCACGGCTCGAGAAAGCCAAGAATGCGGTGGTCACAATGGTGGAAGAGGAGGTGGAAGAACCTATCATTAGAAAACCAATGCCTCAGAGACCACCCCCTACTTATCACACCCCAGAACAGTCCAAATGGTACACGCCCATCAAGGTTAGTCACCATGCTTTCAGAGCCACATTGACAATGGCTGTCAGTAACTGGTTTTGTATATTAAACCAACGAGTTGACTCTTATTTTATCATCACTTTGTTTCGTTGTTAGGGGCGTTTTGATGCGCTGGTGGCGTTACTCAGGCGACAGTATGATCGAGTTGCTGTCCTGAGACCAACAGCACAGGACAGGGTAAGGCACCCCCTTGTATAATGTACTCGGTCAGTTTACTTTCTGAATTGTTTTCCTAAATTGACTGAAAATGGAATTGACCCTAACCCCGATTGCAACAAACTCATGAACAAAGAAAGGGAGAAAGTGACATACTTAACTATCTCTCTTCTGCTTGGTCAATGTTGCCCAGTTCACACGTTAGTAACCTTGTCTGGCTCATTAGTGGTCCGAGCAGACGTGCTCATCAGTGGAGAGGGGATGAGGGGCAGTAAGGGAGAGACAGGACATGACGGGTCAGTTACCACTCTGTCCACTGAGAGGAGGTGACAGCTTTAGCCATTAACTGTCCCCCCATACCCATATGGGATGGGGGATGGAGGGATCCTATAGATGGGTGATGGAGAGAGGAAGAGAGTAGGGATGGATGTCTATGTTTGTGAGACTCTGACCCCCTAATGCCTATTAGCACCATTATTCTCTGTGAGGCCTCTGGCATGTCACAGCTCACTACAAGATAAAGAGCCGCGCAGGGCTGGATGTAAACGAGGATGGGGGGGACAAACAAGGGGCAGCGTGTGACCTCTGTCCTCTTAACCTCCCCGTCTGTCACGCTGTGTTTGTACTTACTCTGTCACGCTGTGTTGGTGTACTGTAGTACACGTTCATTAAGACGCTGGACTGGGCGTACATTGCCCTCTCATTAACGGAGGTGGGTGACGCTGGCCAGTATCTTTTTACTGAGAAAGGTGGGGGTGGGTACCCTCTGTAATTGGTGTTAATGTGATTATACTGTACTAAATCTGTAAATTGCTGTACTGAATTTGATAAATGTTCTATTTCTTGGATAAATTGTCAATATAGCCTATGAATCGAGGCATAGGTACACAATTATCTTCTGTTTTAAGCAAACACTCCCTAAAACATATTTGATGATATATTAGCTGTGATTTCTGGTGGATGATTTTAGAGGGGCTGGTACCTGCTCTTATCTGACTGGGCTCATGATGGTGGCTCCCTTCTTGACAGAATGGGAGTGGCTGTCTGTTCAGCCAGTAATGCTCTTACGCTTGATTAGTTTGATTGGCTAATAATGATGTCGTGACAACTCGCCGGCCCATTCGCCATCTCCTCCTTACCCATTACAGTCAAAGCCGGCTGCCTCAATTGAGTTCAATTATGATCAATTATTGTAAATGTCAACTCTATGCAGAGTTGTCAAAACAATTTCCATGCTATGTCACGTATATAGTGACTCCATTTATGAGCTCATTTTGTAACTGATGTACCTCATTTATCTGAGATACATCAATCCATATATGGTGGAGGCTAATGGGTACATACACTACCAGTATAATATTGAGGAGAGCTGGTTTGACATGGTTGCTTGTTCTAATCTTCATACCAGTGGAGAGCAGGTCTGAGCAGTCTGCACCGTCTACGGAAGAGGCAAGCTGTGAGGCATGAACAATTGAATACCATGTACCATTGTTCATGAGAATTAGGCTGATGTGGGGGTGGGGAGGTGTTACAACTGTAATGAAATATAGTATATGTTAGGGAAGGTCTATACTGTATATTTTCGGGATAAATATAGAATACAGTAGATACATTTAAGCCTAACTGGTCGCTATTGTACAAGAGAATGTGTTCTCAATAACTTACCTCTTAAAGTAAAAGGTTTAAATGGAATAAGTAAATAATACAGGAACTGCCTTTTGTTTTGTTCAGGGGCGCTGTATGAATTTCACCCGAGTTCCCAGTCATTAGGTCAAACAGTAATCTTTGGACTATGAGGCTATGGAGAGAACAGGGCTATGGACCACATGCCTAAACATCATCAATGTGCCTCTCTTTGGACTTATTGTTTGTTTTTATGTCAGCTTTATTTATCCAGGTTTGTCTTTGGATAAAACAAACGTGTTTGGCAGCATTCAATAATGTTAGCTTGCTTACTTGCTATACAGTCCTCATGTCACGGTTTCATTTAATGTAATTTATGTGTAACCATAGATCAAAGAACATGTGGTAAGAGGATAACTGTGTTATTGAGTGCCTTCTTGTCTTTTCTTATCAAGAATGAAGTGTATTTTGCTTGTCTTTTTTATTTAAGCTCTGTTGTTCCAAATGTGGTGTTGTAAATAAATACTTTTTCAAAATTCTGTGGAAAGTTTGTGAGGGTTTCAATATCAACTAAAACTACAATGGGTTAATATTATTCCAAAACTACAGGCTAATCTCTTTCATGTTGTTAAATAATGTAATATAATCACATTGTTTATCTAATCCCTTGACCTAATGCTTATTATACATAAAAATAATAATAATAATTCAAGAGAGAATGTCAGATCAGACTTTTATTTTCTAGAGATTTTTAGGGGGAAAGACTAAATAAGAATTATAATTTGATACATAGTTTATTTGCATATCATGAAGTGATCTCAAGACAACTATGGACAAAATCCTATGCCAAAATCTAATTGATTTTACATGATGTAGCTACATTTGCACATTTAATATTAAACATCACTCCTACATTTTCTTATAGGCTGAATCGATATATTTTCATCAGCTAATTTTGTATCGACATTTTCGCCATCATTACAGTCTATGCTATGATTCATTTGCCTATCTGGGTCATTTCCATAATTTCATCATATTCATATGGGCCACAAAAACATTCTTTAACTGCTGCGGAAGCAGAAGTAATGCTCGATTCTGTTGGCCCTAGTGAAGATAGAGGAAATGAGTGGAATACTGGAACATAAGAATGGAGATGTTGTAAATCAAGATAAGCCTGGGAATGATAATGCCCCATTCCTTGTTGGAGTGCGATTCACGTTTGCGGTCACAAAGATGGAGAAGTGGAGTCAGTCAGAATGACCAGGAAGTGGTATGATGTTGATTTCATGTGTCAAAAGAACAAAATGAGAACGCACAAATTATCGAAGCATGAAGTAGAATGCTATGATAATCGGAGTAGGGTACCGGTATCTTATCCGGCATCTCGATGGATATGGAGGCTTCATAGTTTAAGATGAACATGTCAAGAATAGTTGATTTATGTCGCTTAACCTGCACTGTGAATGGAAAGGGGGAAAGACTTTCTGTGTTACTGATGTTTAATGAAGAAGTTCTCCTGACCTGTATAAAGCTGGGATATATGAGATATGTGGTGCGAGCTTATGTACAAAACCCACTTCAATGTCATAAATGTAAAATGTTTGGCCATGTTTTTGAAAACGGAATATCATTGTTGAATCAGTGAGGATGCACAGTGTTGCAATTGTTCCAGAGTTCCCGTGGTGCCCTGTTAGGGTGGAGGAGGTCAAAGTAGGAACGATCAGGGCTGTTGAGGTGTCCTATGCAGAAGCTGTGAAAATTGTCAAAGCAGCAAGTAGATGATGTCCAACAGTCTGTGGATGTCAGTCAGTTGAGAGATCCTGAAATACTAATCGTGAAGGTTGATTTTGTTTTGTTTATTGTGCAAGTGATTAATTGTACAGGTCAAACGAACAAAACATCTAAGAAATTGGAAATTGTGAAAGTGGCTAAAAGGTTCTGGGATCTCCTGGATTTCATAGCAGAAACTTTGTAGGATACTGAATGAAAATGCTTCCCCCTTTCAGGCTCCAGAGCCTGTGTAGGGATCTGAGTACATTTTACCAAGTGAAGGAGTACATTGACTTTTGTTTCATTTTAATTATTATTAACATCTTTTTTTTGTATCTCAGTTTTACCCTACCCAGCCAATAAAATATTTAAAGAAGAGGCCTAGGACTAGCTAGGCTAGCCAGCTGAGCATAGTGTAGTAGTGTCATTAATTTATATTATGAACTAAAAGCTTGCTAGATCACAAAGTAAGGACTATGTACTGTCGATGACACCTCGTAGCCATCGATAGCATGCAACAAAAGGACATTTTATCTCTGCATGATTAATTCTGCATTCTAGCATGGAAGCTATCGGCTAAATTAATCCAATAAACTGGCTATTACCCAAAGCATGTTGACTTGCTAATTTTATTAGTCATAGTTTCAGATCCTCTTGTTAGTCTTTGCTATTGTTACAGGTCCCAGTTTTGGGACTGGTGCAGCAGAAAATAGTTAATGTAACACAGGATAAATTATGAAACAGGAGAACATGACTTCTCTTTCAAAGGTTCTCTCAATTATTGTATTCAACATTCTCTCAAGTGAAAACTGTCTTTTCATCGTATTTCAATGTTTTCTTTTGTTTTCTTCAGTGTATTTAATAATCTGTCTCATAAATCCCTGACATATTAGTTCATTCACATATAAAACATACATCAATTTACACATCAAAAATATGACATTTCAAATTCTTTACATTTATACCCGAAACACATTTACTCTTAACTTTAATTCACCTGTTTAGGTTATACCGTTAATTATGTAACGTTAGTTGACTGTTCCCCACTATAGCCCCATAATAGACTCCAAAACATGAAAGCCCTTAAAGTCTGGTATAACTCAATATAAGTTTACTTTATACCCATGCTAAAAATACATTCACCCAGTGTAAGGGCTAATAGAAAGACCAGACTATTTCAACTGACGTGAATGCTAATTATTGGAAAATGTTTGAACAAGCTAGCATAGCGCTAACCGAAGCTAGCAAACGACTAACCGGAGCTAGCCAAAAGCTAACCGCAGTTAGCCAAATGCTAACTGCTTTTCTAACATTTAGAGTACAACAATTACAAAGTTCTTAAACATCAGTTACAACATTAAATTCTCTAAACCCTTAGGATATTGTCAAGAGTGACTTTAAAAAAAAAATGTTCAAGAGTTCGTTGTTTCTAGAACAAATGCACCGCCATCATTTCATTTTACAATAGACATGCGTTTTCTGTCTAGTACGAACTTATACAATTACTATATTGTTCAAAACCATTACATTCACTTCAACAGGCAAGTTACAAAACAATATTGGGGTATTCAGTGTATTTTTGCACTTTACTGACCTGTAACACAGGAGAAATAATGAAACAGGAGAACGTTCCTTCCCTTTCAAAGGTTCTCTCAATTATAACACACAGGTGCAGGATCGCATATAGTCCCAGAGCGAAGCGAACATGTCTCACTGCCCCCTACTGGCCGACTGTAGTATAAAGGCCTCGCAATGGCGAAACCTCAGAGGACTGACATTTCAGTAAAAGCATTCTTTCCCAATACAAAGAAACAATACATAAACACAAATGTGACCATACATTTTGCGTGTGTCATACTATCATTGCTATCTGGAGTAGCTTGATGACCTAGAAAAAAAACTATATTCTAACATTAGATTCAGTGTTGGGAGGTAGTGAACTAAATGTAGTTCAACTAGTAATTCAATTACATTTTGCAGTAGCTTAGTGGTATTTGAACCAAATTTGAAACACGGTGTGTGCCTAATTCTCAGTTGTTATGTTTAACAGACTAAATTACACATTCTGTTCATATCTGACTCAGTCATCTGTTCTGGAATTTGTAGTCTGACATTTCAGATTTAGATATGATCATTTTTCACTAAGTAGTTTGGATGTAGTAAACTACTTTGCAAATTAAGTTTAGTTAAGTAAACTATATTTTTCTTAACGTTAGCTTTAGTGTAGCTTACAGTGCCTTCAGGAAGACTCATTACACATTTTGTTGTGTTACAGCCTGAATTCAAAATTGATTAAATAAGTTTTTTTCTCTCCCACCCATCTACACACAATACCGCATAATGACAAAGTGAAAACATGTTGAACAGCATGAACAGTGACATCTAGTGGTCAGAACATGGTACTTTCAAACTACATTATGGTAGATAATGCAATCGACTTCATTGCCTAATTTCTCTGAACAGGGTGAAAAGAACATCACCAGATTCACAGGGAATACATTACATAGTATGGAGAAGCAATACTCAAAGCCACATCTTCATACTACTTGTCAAACATACAGAAAATATACTGGTTGTTGGGGTGGGATTGGCATGGGGTGTGGTGGGTCCATGGATGGCTTTTGACAATGTTTTTGAGATTTCTCTACCCCAAGATGTACTCTTAAGGAGCCAACCTTACTCCGTAGGGTCCAAGAACCTTTTATGTTATTTTCAGAGGTAGGCTGGCAGCCAAAACAGCCAAATACTCCATCTACCTAAACGTGAATCAATTCTCCATTGCGATACAGTTCTAGAAACATAAAGCCCTTTACTTTTATATCACAAAAAAGAATTACGCAAATGCTAAATATACACTTACTGTAAAATGTTTTAATCGGCTTTATCACAGTTGCAGCCAACAATATTTGTCAGTGACAACATGTTTCTGGCGACCTTCTTCTGCTACACATGTGTTCAGAGCATGCTAGATAGCTATCTAGCACATGCGGTCCATCTGTTTACCGTAAACACGTGCTGTAACATGGAGATATGGCCGTGTGGGAACCTGAACCCTATAAAGGTGTGTATCAATTTAACCTTTTGTTTTATGAAAATGATTTCTCGCTGATATGAAAGATAAAGTCCTTATGCTTCCAAAACCGTACCGCAAGTGATGCGTGTTAATGTTCAGACCGAGCATCGGGGCTCTTAACAAAACCACCCATATAGAAGACACCTTCATCCAATGACTGTTATGTGTAATTTAATGGAACTGAGAGTCCTGACCAAGGGCTATGATTCCTCATGTCGTACTCATCAGTAGGAAGAAGTTTGGTCCAAATCAGTGTGAAGTTATTGGTAGCTTGGTAAACTATATTTTCAAATTTCCCCTACACGGGTTAGATAGTAGTGAAACCTTATTGCCATGCAATACCTGGACTCCAGGAAGAGTAGCTGCTGATTTTGGCAGCTAATGGGGATCCATAATATATACAAATACCTTTACTCTGTTGTGTGCCCCTTTCATCTTTTCAGCCTTAAAACTGTTCCAAAAGTCTGATGTTCCAAAATGCCTCAAACTCCTAAAGTTACACAAGAGTACCCATTACATTGGATTGGGGAGTTACCAGCAATGTTCCCTCTAATTTTATTAGTCACTGAGCAAGTTTCAGGTCTGCTGAGTGCAAACTTGAATGTTGTGAACATTTGCGTTTACTGTGAACACTGAGGTTGTACCCGCTTTAAGTTACAGTTTTGATTGTGGCCAAATAGGCTACTGTGGCTATTTGATCATAATGTAGGTGTCACAACTTCCGCTGAAGTTGGTCCCTCTCCTTGTTCGGGCGGTGTTCAGCGGTCGAAGTCACCAACCTTCTAACCATCGCTGATCCTCTTTTCATTTTCCATTGGTTTTGTCTTGTCTTCCATCACACCTGGTTCCAATCTCATCAATTACATGTTGTGTATTTAACCCTCTGTTACCCCTCATTGTCCTTGTGGGTGATTGTTTATTGTAAGTGTATGTGTACGTCTGTACTGGTGTGCGTCGGGTTATGTTACCCATTGATTTTTATTATGTTTTCCGGTGTTTTTTTGTAAATACACTGCCCGTTTGAAACAGTTATTTCTCTCCTGCGTCTGACTTCTCTGCCACCAGTTCACACCCTTACAGTAGGCCTACCAGAGTGGCTTACCATCAAAAGCAATGGAGAAAATTCATCCCATAACATTTTTAACATGTTCTATCATTCAGCCTACAGTAACAGTCAATGTGTGGTGTTCAATGTAGGCCTACATTCCATGGAACTTTAGACAAAAACATGCATTAATGTTTATTCACTTGTCCTTCAGACAAAGAGATGACTGAAAATGTTGTGTTTGATGCAAGAAACCACTTTACAAAATAAAATGCATTATTACAGATAATCAGACAAATTATGCTACCCTCTGCCTATTGGCTACTTAGCTTATTCAAGCCTGTCGCAAAATACAACACTGCCTCTTTAAGACAAAAAAAGATCTTTACTTGACTTACTTTTTAAAGATGTCTGGAAATGTATAAGTTTTTTTCTCGTGTAGGAAGGAATCACTCCCCTATTGCTGACTACAAATGATCTATAACTGGGCTAATAACTCAGTAACTAGCACATGTGTGTAACGGCAGCCTTCCCTCTCTTCACTAGAAGAGAGGGTGTAACAGGGATCAGACCAACACGCAGCGTAGCCAGTGCTCAACATGTTTAATTAAACAAATAAACAGTGAGCACTTACAAATACAAAATAACAAAATGTGGCAAACCGATACAGCCCTATCTGGTGCAGAGAAAACACAGAGACAGGAAACAACCACCCACAATCCCCAACACAAAACAAGCCACCTATATATGATTCCCAATCAGAGACAACACAAAACATCTGCCTCTGATTGAGAACCATATTAGGCCAAACATAGAAACATAGAAACAGACAAACAACATAGAATGCCCACCCAGCTCACGTCCTGACCAACACTAAAACAAGCACAACACACAAGAACTATGGTCAGAACGTGACAATGTGGCTACATGCAGCACTCACTTTGATCTTAGAACAAGCGCATCTATTCACGGCCGCTCATGCTGTAAACACAGTCCAGTTCAAAGTAAATGGCACAGATCCATATATGGCACTCTCTATTTGCATAATATACCATTGCATTGTCTATTATGCAATCCATGATTCACAAAATCATTTTTTGAAAGAGGAAGCATATGTTTTCTTTTCAGTCTCCTCCATTTCCACTGAACGATGTGAACTGTAAGGATTTCTTTCCTATTACTAATATTGTAAAATTAACAAATTTACAAAAATACCTGTTTTAAGGCCAATTTACAGAAGAGGACCTTTTTGAGGTCAAATCTTTTCAGTCTGGAAAAACACCAGGGCTTGACAGTATACCAGTAAAGGTATATCAAACCTTTTTGATGTACTCAAAGATCCATTATTAGCATGTTTTAATTACTCCTATAAAAATGGTAGACTTTCAGGTACTCAACAAGAAGGTCTGATTTCATTACTACTTAAACAGGACTCAGGTGGTAAGTATAAAGATCCAGTCCATTTAAAAAACTGGAGGCTTCTTACACTTCAATGTGATGCGAAAATCCTGGCGAAATGCATAGCACATAGAATAAAAAAAGGTTTTACTAGATATTGTTCATCCTGATCAGACAGGTTTGGCTATGTTAGCTAGCTGGCTATGACTATCCAACACAACACTGTAACTCTTCCAAGTCAAGGTAAGCTTTTGGTTTAATTAATTTATTGCCACCGGGGCCCACCGGTGTAACTGCTGACTGACTATACACTAACCTTTCTGCATGATTGTAGTGGGTTTACGAACGTGTTAGTTCTGTTGACTAGGATGTTACTTTAGCTAATATGGGGACAATGATATAGGCTGTGTGTAGCAGTTAGGACATGGTTTGGCTTGGAAAGGTTTTTTCGCCTGGTCACATACAGCTGATGGGGTGTTCATTAAAGTCCACAAACAAAGGGAAAATGTGAGAGGAGAAGAGTGCATTCTGGTGAAAAACGTTTCTTAAATGGAAGCAAACGAAACGGAGATAAAAATACCTGAATTTGTCCAATAGAAACTCTCGTTTTCAACTGTTGGACTAATGATTACACTCTAGATAAGCTAGATGCAGGCAAGAGTGTGCAAGGCGTTATTGAAGGCATCTCGGTCTGTCCACGTGTCACTGTCTGTCATCTAAAAAAATTTATCTTGACCTGTGTGCACCTATGTTGTAAACTGTCATTCATAGGCTAGGTTGTCGCAACCTCATGATGGGTATAGGGAAAATTTGAGTATCATGTAGTAGCCTAAACCTATCGAGGTTACATTGAACTGTGTGAATGGAATATGAATGACAGTCATCCAATATGCTGTAATAGAAATAAGGCCATGCTCATGAACAAAAAAAGAATCCTCCCTCAACATAAAACTGCACTGAATTTGTCGAGAATATGATGAAATCATTTGCCTTGACATAATTTACTTTTAGCTACAGTACAGTTGACCATAGGCTCTTGTCTTCTCCATGCCATGAAATGCCTTCCAGAATATAACCTAGTTTTGGTATGGGAGGATGATTTTCTCTAATCCCATTCTATAATCTGACCTGCCAGTGCAAATCGAGGGATTATAATCTACAGCCATTGTTCTCTTCCTACAGCCACTAATTAGAAGTTGGTAAGAACGGGTTTGAGCTGTCAGATACTCCCAACACAGACAGTAAATCTCCAGATTAGACAGCTTTGCCTGAGATAATGACAAAAAACATCTTTCCCACGACAGTCTGTTGGAAAAAAAGATTTACCATTTTCGATTCTTGGACCTAACCTGAATCGGCTGTTCTTTTGGAGAAAACCCTATGGGACAATGCCACACCTAAAACAAAGGGCCAGATAAAATCTGATCACATTTTGTCCGCTATCACGATGTAAAGGCAACGTTCCCCTATTCGTGGAGACATTCATGGTAAACGTCTGCTCAATCGGAAATTACATTTAAATGTCAATCGCGCTATAACACGGATCTTCCTCAGCCTGGATTGAATCTAGGCCAATGTAAAACAGTAGCCGCCTATGGGAGAATATCATACCTACAAGAATGTAAATGCAAATGGTGATAAATCAAAATACCTCAGATCTCTTACCTCCTTTATGAAAGTTGCATATGCATACTGTACAAAGTCAAATTGTAACTCGTGTTTAAGATCAATATTGTATAACTGTTTTCTTGTCATGTCTTTTCTTTTTTTTCTTTTTGAGTCAAGCTCTTCTTTTTCAAATTTGGTGTTGTAAATAAATATATTTAAAAACAAATCTGTATGTGGAAAGCTTGTACTAATGAAGGGTTTCACGTTTAACTAAAACGGGTTATTATTCCCAAAACTGCAGGCCTATAATCTCATTCATGTTGCTAAATGCCATAATATAAATCACATTGTTTATCTAATAATTTCTAGGTGGAAAATACTAAAAGATGGCTACAAGAATGTACTGGGCTTGATACCTTTTTATTTGCAAGATTCTGTAAATGTAACGGCTTTCTTCCATAGGTGAAGGAGAGGACCAAAGTGCAGCGCGGCTAGTGTTCAACATGTTTAATAAAAGAACAAGTGAAACACTACAAACAACCTACAAAATAACAAAATGTGCAAAAACCGAGACAGACCTATCTGGTGCAGACAACCACAGAGACAGGAAACAAACACCCACAAAATCCCAACACAAAACAAGCCTCCTATATATGATTCTCAATCAGGGACAACGATTACCATCTGCCTCTGTTTGAGAACCATATTAGGCTGGACATAGAAACAGACAAACTAGACACACAACATAGAATTCCCACCCAGCTCACGTCCTGACCGACACTAAACAAGCAAAACACATAATAACTCTGGTCAGGACGTTACAGTAAAGTTCCTGTAAATCTACAGCACCACCTAAGATACCACTCCTGGCAGATTGAGGCTAAAGTTGTCCATGTGGAGTCAAACAGGGAAGTGGTTCCAATAATTTTTCCACCATTCACTTTTCCCATAGGGGATTTTTGAAACACCTAAAATAAGGGCTTTGTTTCAGTGTAGGCTTACTCTGGCGTGATGTTTGATAACCGTGTAAATCTCTCTGACAAGGTGACTTTTATCAATATAATTTTCCTGTATTTACCCCCCCAAAAATACATAAATGCTAATTATCTGCTTATGTGGGAGTTACATGGTTACCATGGTGCTGTGAGGTCGCATGGGCGGAGAGCTCCTGTAAAAAGTGTTATTTTTTATAAATCTCTGTTTTGTTCACATAAATATTGTGATCTTCAATGTAAAAGTTACAGGACTTCAACATCAAATCAGTTTTTTGCCTTGGCTAGCTAGCTACCTGGATGGCTAATACTTGCATTTAAATAATGCTGCAGCAGCTCCGGTTTTTATGTTTCACCTGGAAGGTGAAGACTGCGGTGTCTGAGCTGTCAGAGGGACTGTTCCTGACCACTGCTGATTTTCTGGCTCTTTACTGCAGCATCAACCAGGTGCCCGCTTCACTGTCGGCAATGGAGGATCAGCTACCTACGGAGTAAAGGCTACTATGGAGTAACTGCGAACGTTGGACAAAGCTATAGGCCATTAAACTTCTTATGGCTGCAGGGGCAGTATTGAGTAGCTTGGATGAAAGGTGCACAGAGGTGCCCATAATAAACTGCCTGCTCCTCAGTCCCAGTTGCTAATATATGCATATTATTATTCATATTTGATAGAAAACACTCTGATGTTTCTAAAATTGTTTGAATGATGTCTGTGAGTATAACAGAACTCATATGGCAGGCAAAAACCTGAGAAAAAATCCAAACAGGAAGTGGGAATTCTGAGGCTGGTCGATTTTCAAACAAGATCCTTTTGAATTCACAGCAAGATATGGATGAGTTTGCACTTCCTACGGCTTCCACTAGATGTCAACAGCCTGTAGAACCTTGTCTGATGCCTCTACTGTGAAGGGGGGCCGAATGAGAGGGGAATTAGTTAGGTCTGCCATGACCTGACCATGCGCGTTCACATGAGGGAGCTCTGTTCCATCGCTCATCTGAAGTCAATGTAATTCTCTGGTTGGAACGTTATTCAAGTTATGTTAAAAACATTCTAAAGATTGATTCAATACATCGTTTGACATGTTTCTACTGACTGTTACTGAACTTTGGACATTTCGTCAGCTTTTAGTGAACGCGCTTCCTGACGTTGGATTTGTTTACCAAACACGCTAACAAAAATAGCTATTTGGACATAAATGATGGACATTACTGAACAAAACAAACATTTCTTGTGGGAGTCCTGGGAGTGCATTCTGACGAAGATCAGCAAAGGTAAGTGAAGATTTATAATGCTTTTTATGAGTTTTGTTGACTGCACAATTTGGCGGGTAACTGTATGGCTTGCTCTTGTGGCGGAACGCTGTTTTCAGATGATTGAATATTGTGTTTTGCCGTAAAGCTTTTTGAAATCTGACACAGCGGTTGCATTAAGAACAAGTGTATCTTTAATTCTATGTAAAACATGTATCTTTCATCAAAGTTTATGAGTATTTATGTTTTTTGACGTGGCTCTCTGCAATTTCTCCGAATATTTTGGAGGCATTTCTGAACATGGCGCCAATGTAAACTGAGGTTTTTGGATATAAATATGAACTTTATCGAACAAAACATATGTATTGTGTAACATGAAGTCCTATGAGTGTCATCTGATGAAGATCATCAAAGGTTAGTGATTAATTTTATCTCTATTTCTGCTTTTTGTGACTCCTGTCTTTGGCTGGAAAAATTACTGTATTTGTCTGTGATTTTGCGGTGACCTAACATAATCGTTTGTGGTGCTTTCACTGAAAAGCCTATTTGAAATCGGACACTGTGGTGGGATTAACAACAAGATTACCTTTAAAATGGTATAAGATACATGTATGTTTGAGGAATTTTAATTATGAGATTTCTGTTGTTTGAATTTGGCGCCCTGCACATTCACTGGCTGTTGTCATATCGATCCCGTTAACGGGATTTTAAACTTGACTTTTAGCTACCCTAGCTAGCTGTATTATTTTAGTCTGGATTTTTGAGAGGTTTCAGAGATAGACTGATTAGCATCCTCTCGAGTCAACAGTGTGCTTAATTTACTGCAGGAAAAGTTTGCTGTTACCCTCTGAACAGCAGGTCATTAGTATAGCTAGTAGGCAAGGTTATGGAACCGTATTTATTCTTGCCTGCTATGGTGGGTTTTACATTAATCGTTTTTGAGAGAATTACTGTCACATTATTGATGCCAAATGGCTAACCTTATTTGCGCCTTCTCTATTCCAGAACCAATAGTTGTGCCTGAGTCTTATCACCTCTCAACTAGGTAAGCTGTTTTAACCTGGGACATTATTCTCCTGCTTTGGTTTAAGTCTTTGCTGGAAGTCACCTGAAGAATAGGAGTGTGTGACGGGTTTTGTCCCAGTCCAGCTCTAACAACTGACTCAACATAACAAATCACGGCGATAGGCTATGATTTTTGAGCTGGGCTGGAACAAAACCTTATACACGCTCTTGTCATTCAGATCAGGAGATGTCCACCATTTTAAGTCATTTCTGTACTACGGGTACAATATGCTCCTCTCTAGTTGAACTTGAACTTGTTGACTGATACTAAGGCGGCGGCTGTTAAGAAGGAAGCAGCTGTGAACCAGAAGACTGCAGCCAAGGCAACACTGGTCCACACCTGTCCTGTCTGGTGAGTAGTATTGGTTGGTACTGTATGTGCCTTTAGGTTCCTCTCCATGTGTAGACTATTGTACTGGCCTGTGTGGTACAGTCTTTCATATGTGTAGTAGTTTGTTGCATCTTATTGCTTAGTTTATCATTTGTGTCAACTTCAATCTAAGCCACAGATTATTTAACTTTATTATTTAACCACTATTTTGTACTTGACCTTTATAGATGCAGACCCAAAGACATTCAAGCAGCACTTTGAGAGCAAGCATCCCAAGACTCCAATGGTTCCAGTACTGGTTGATGTGCAGGCCTGAGTGACCACACACTCAAATGGACCTACAGCTGAGATAAGATTCTTCCATCACTCACACACAGTAGACGTAGTGTGAACCACCATGTTGTCAGCAAAATGCTGTCCTCAATGCTTAAGTTGTATTGTGTGTGTCTCAATTGGTGGAAATGCTGTGATCACTCACCGTCTTTAATGTTGTGATTCACAGACGCACAATTACCACGATTTAAATGCTGCAACTGAGACGGAATGACGTCGAGGGACACACGCTGAGAACCCGAGTATGACTGGACATGGGCCGGATATTTGTGACAGACCTAAAAGGCGTGCAGAAGCACACCAGCACCCCATGTTATGTTTATTCCATGACCAACCATCCCTTTAGTTATCGCTTATTCCACACTACTCCTTTTATGCCCCATACTCCCTCAATTTTGACCTTTTTGAAACTCTCCATCTTTTCTCTATAAACCCACCCTACCTTCACCCGTTTTCCCTATGCTGCATCCTTCACTTGTTCTCCTGATTAGATAACATCTAGATTCAAGAACGTTTAAAACTGTGGTGTACTGTTTTTGTCACTTGTTTCCCCCCACATGTGTAACACTGTCCTGCTTATTCTAAGCTTCAGACTTATGAGTAGCATATTTACCACTGTATTCATTTACAGCAGCAACATGAACCTGTTAAATTGACAAGAAGGGTGTTGATATAGCTGCGTTTGGCATGGCTTCCTTGTTTTCAGTCTTAAGTGTATTTCTCGTTCTGCTGTAGTTTACATAAATTAAAACAAAAAAAGAAACGTCCCTTTTTCAGGACCCTGTCTTTCAAAGATAATTCGTAAAAATCCAAATAACTTCACAGATCTTCATTGTAAAGGGTTTAAACACAGTTTCCCATGCTTGTTCAATGAACCATACACAATTAATGAACATGCACCTGTGGAACGGTCGTTAAAACACTAACAGCTTACAGATGGTAGGGAATTAGGGTCACAGGTATGAAAACGTAGGACACTAAAGAGGCCTTTCTACTGACTCTGAAAAACACCAAAAGAAAGATGCCCAGGGTCCCTGCTCATCTGTGTGAACGTGCCTTAGGCATGCTGCAAGAAGGCATGAGGACTGCAGATGTGGCCAGGGCAATAAATTGCAATGTCCGTACTGTGAGATGCCTAAGACAGAGCTACAGGGAGACAGGACGGACAGCTGATCGTCCTCACAGAGGTGGACCACGTGTAACACCTGCACAGGACCGGTACATCCGAACATCACACCTGCGGGACAGGTACAGGATGGCAACAACAACTGCCCGAGTTACACCAGGAACGCACAATCCCTCCATCAGTGCTCAGACTGTCCGCAATAGGCTGAGAGAGGCTGGACTGAGGGCTTGTAGGCCTGTTGTAAGGCAGGACCTCACCAGACATCACCGGCAACAACATTGCCATTGGGCACAAACCCACCGTCACTGGACCAAACAGGACCGGCAAAAAGTGTTCTTGGTCGGATTCGCATTTATCGTCGAAGGAATGATCGTTAAACCGAGGCCTGAACTCTGGAGCGGTTTCGATTAGGAGGTGGAGGGTCCGTCATGGTCTGGGGTGGTGTGTCACAGCATCATCAGACTGCCTGCAATGACATCAAGCTCAATCTCAACGCTGTGCGTTACAGGGAAGACATCCTCCTCCCTCATGTGGTACCCTTCCTGCAGGCTCTGACATGACCCTCCAGCATGACAATGCCACCAGCCATACTGCTCGTTCTGTGCATGATTTCCTGCAAGACAGGGTATGTCAGTGTTCTGCCATGGTCAGCGAAGAGCCCGGATCTCAATCCCATTGAGCACGTCTGGGACCTGTTGGATCGGAGGGTGAGGGCTAGGGCCATTCCCCCCAGAAATGTCCAGGAACTTGCATGTGCCTTGGTGGAAGAGTGGGGTAACATCTCACAGCAAGAACTGGCAAATCTGGTGCAGTCCATGGGGAGGAGATGCACTGCAGTACTTAATGCAGCTGGTGGCCACACCAGATACTGACTGTTACTTTTGATTTTGACCCCCCTTTGTTCAGGGACACATTATTCAATTTCTGTTAGTCACATGTCTGTGGATCTTGTTCAGTTTATGTCTCAGTTGTTGAATCTTGTTATGTTCATACAAATATTTACACATGTTAAGTTTGCTGAAAATAAACGCAGTTGACAGTGAGGACATTTCTTTTTTTGCTGAGTTTAGTATGTTTTATTAAACCTACCTTACACATCCAGTTGTTTCTCCATTTGTAACTCACCAACTAAAAATCACAATATGTTTTACATTCTGTGTTATTGATGCTGGTCTAATTCCTAAAATGGAAAAGCAGAAGAATCTGTGGCTCTCAGACAGTGATAATTAAGTGATTATGCCAGAGAAGCCGGTGTTTGGAGGATATAAACATGGGTGTTGTTCGGGCAAACCGTGCCAATATATCCTCCAAACACAGCTTCGAGGGCATTATCCCTTTTCTACCACGGGTTATCAACATATTCAAATAATGATTAATGAAAATGTCAAAAACGTTATTTTGATTAATTTATTCATACTATTTCATCCTTCCACACCATGTAGTCCCGACACAAATCTAGGGTTGTTACCCAAGACATTTTCTAGTGACATTTATTTGGATACATCCATGACAATGAGCTAATGACGTGCGATTTCGCCTGGCATAGAAAATGTGCTCACTGTTGTTCAGAGGAGCTAGCCAACAACACAGCTAAAACAATCACTTCAAACTGAAGCTGGAAAGACTGCAATCTAGCTGCACTTCGTTTAGTTTAACCTTTTTTCAATTGACATTTCTTCATATATATCCATAAAAATTATGCCAGCTGATTCGTGGTTTCGACTGGCTTAGAAACGCTGCCTGCCCGTCTGTCTCGTCCCGACTCCTGAGATATTCATTAATACCCGACAGCTGGTGATTAAATTTGAATATTGAAACAATGTTGCAAATGTCGGAGAAACAGACAGCAAGGTTGATACAAATCTCCGCTGTTGAAAACTAAACATTAGTCTAAAAGAAAATGTGAGATAATGTCTAAATGCTTTTTATAGTGGAGATCAAGGTTAGAAATTGCTTGGCTGACGAGACAGTGAATTGCGCAGTCAGATGGAACAGAATAAATAGACATTTTAATGTTATAGATTTAGTCGATGGCAATTTGTGGAATAGACACCGGCTGGAATGCGGCTTTAACCAAATCAGCATTCAGGATTTGACCCACCCGTTGTATAATAGTTCATATGGAGCTCTTTGATGTCAAAGGTTTGTGACACGGATGAATAAATACATTCATCTTTACATGTTATGTATAAAATACATATTTATGCGTTGTTGACTATTTTGATTTATTTAAAACAATATCTTTGTTGGAGTTCAGGTGTTACGTGATTGATGGGTGACTAGGTGCATTGTCAAATACATCTGCTTATTCGTTCATGATTATGGATACATTTTTCTGCAATCTGGCTTTAAATCTGCAACAGAACAATAAGTTAGTTCTGAATTGCTTTAATACAGCAGTGTATACTGACACCATGAATTGAAATAGATCTCACCGCGTTCATACACTATATATACACAAAGTTGCTGCTGGTGATTCTCTGATCCACCTCTACGCAGACGACACTATTCTGTATACTTCTGGCCCTTCTTTTGACACTGTGTTAACAACCCTCCAGGCGAGCTTCAATGCCATACAACTCTCCTTCCGTGGCCTCCAACTGCTCTTAAATACAAGTAAAACCAAATGCATGCTCTTCAACCGATCGCTGCCTGCTCCTGCCCGCCTGTCCAACATCACTACTTTGGACGGCTCTGACTTAGAATATGTGGACAACTACAAATACCTAGGTGTCTGGTTAGACTGTAAACTCTCCTTCCAGACCCACATCAAACATCTCCAATCCAAAGTCAAATCTAGAATTGGCTTCCTATTCCGCAACAAAGCATCCTTTACTCATGCTGCCAAACATACCCTTGTAAAACTGACCATCCTACCAATCCTCGACTTCGGTGATGTCATTTACAAAATAGCCTCCAAAACCCTACTCAATAAATTGGATGCAGTCTATCACAGTGCCATCCGTTTTGTCACCAAAGCCCCATATACTACCCACCACTGCGACCTGTACACTCTCGTTGGCTGGCCCTCGCTTCATACTCGTCGCCAAACCCACTGGTTCCAGGTCATCTACAAGACCCTGCTAGGTAAAGTCCCCCCTTATCTCAGCTCGCTGGTCACCATAGCAGCACCTACCTGTAGCACGCGCTCCAGCAGGTATATCTCTCTAGTCACCCCCAAAACCAATTCTTCCTTTGGACGCCTCTCCTTCCAGTTCTCTGCTGCCAATGACTGGAACGAACTACAAAAATCTCTGAAACTGGAAACACCTATCTCCCTCACTAGCTTTAAGCACCAGCTGTCAGAGCAGCTCATAGATTACTGCACCTGTACATAACCCATCTACAATTTAGCCCAAACAACTACCTCTTTACCTACTGTATTTATTTATTAATTTATTTTGCTCCTTTGCACCCCATTATTTCTGTCTCTACTTTGCACTTTCTTCCAATGCAAACCAACCATTCCAGTGTTTTTTAGTTTTTATTTTACTTGCTGTGTTGTACTCACTTCGCCTCCATGGCCTTTTTATATTTTATTTATTTATACATATATCTGTTTGCCTTCACCTCCCTTATCTCACCTCACTTGCTCACATTGTATATAGACTTATTTTTTTTCACTGTATTATTGACTATATGTTTGTTTTTACTCCATGTGTAACTATGTGTTGTTGTATGTGTCGAACTGCTTTGCTTTATCTTGGCCAGGTCGCAATTGTAAATGAGAACGTGTTCTCAATTTGCCTACCTGGTTAAATAAAGGTTAAATAAAATTTAAAAAAAAACCTTCAAATTATTAGGTTCGGCTATTTCAGCCACACCCGTTGCTGACAGGTGTATAAAATCGAGCACATAGCCATGCAATATCCATAGATAAACATTGGCAGTGGAATGGCCCGTACAGATTTCTGCCCTACTAGACCTGGTCCGGTCAACTGTATGTGTTGTTATTGTGAAGTGGAAACGTCTAGGAACAACAACGGCTCAGCTGCGAAGTGGTAGGCTACACAAGCTCACAGAACGGGACCGCTGGAGCGTGTAAAAATCATCTGGCCTCGGTTGCAACACTCACTACCAAGTTCCAAACTGCCTCTGGAAGCAATGTCAGCACAATAACTGTTCGTCGGGAGCCTCTTGAAATGGTTTTCCATGGCCGAGCAGCCGCACACAAGCTTAAGATCACCATGCGCAATGCCAAGCATTGGCTGGAGTGGTGTAAAGCCATTGGACTCTGGAACACGTTCTCTGGAGTGATGAATCACACTTCACAATCTGGCAGTCCGACGGACGAATCTGGGTTTGGCGGATGCCAGGAGAACATGCATAGTGCCAACTGTAAAGTTTGGTGGAGGAGGAATACTGGTCTGGGGCTGTTTTTCATGGTTCGGGCTAGGCCCCTTAGTTCCAGTGAAGGGAAATCTTAATGCTACAGCATACAATGGCATTGCAGACAATTCTGTGCTTCCAACTTTGTGGCAACAGTTTGGGGAAAAACCTTTCCTGTTTTAGCATGACAATGCCCCCGTGCACAAAGCGAGGTCCATACAGAAATGGTTTGTTGAGATGGATGTGGAAGAAGTTGACTGGCCGGCACAGTTCTCAACCACATCGAACACCTTTGGGATGAATTGGAACATCGACTACGAGCCCAACATCAATGCCCGACCTCACTAATACCCTTGTGACTGAATGGAAGTCCCCACAGCAATGTTCCAACATCTAGTGGAAAGCATTCCCAGAAAAGGGGAGGCTGTTATAGCAGCAAAGGGCGGACCAACTCCATATTAATGCCCATGATTTTGGAATGAGAGTCCACATACTTTTGGTCAAGTAGTGTATAATTGGAAGAAATAAGGGTCTAGATATAGATCTCTACTGGCTGAACGAGAAGAGGATCTGGTTGCTAATAATCATCTAGGTAGGTAGGTAGCTAGCTAGCTTCTTTGCAAAAAACAACCTAGTATTCATGGCACATTGTAAATATCTGACTGCTATAAGGATAGTATTCTGTACAAGACCAAATGGATACATAAGACCACTGGTATTACAGGTAGATAAATGAAATATGGTACAATAAATGAAAATGTAGCTAGCTAGCTGACAGCAAAGATGTCAGCTAGAGATGATGTGCAGGAGCTTGCAGGCATTTGTAGTCTTGCATGGTGTCTACTTTGATGCTAATTAGCATTTTCGAATCTGCGAGAGACTAATATATTGATAGAATTCACCTTGTCCGAGAGAGAACGATATACACGGTTATCAAAACGTCACACCAGGGAAAGCCTACCTGAAACACAGACCTTGTTTGAAGTGATTCTGAAATCCCCTATTGGGAAAAATGTAAGGCGGAAAAAAACGATTGGAAACATTTCCGTGTTTGGCCACTAGATTTTATTATGGGTATTATGACACGTCCACTGTGGGCCTCTATGGGGGGGGGGGGGGGGGGGTTACACATCCTTTTTACCTCAGATTGGTGTAGTTAGTATAAAAGTTTATAGTCAAGAACAATTGCTTTTAGTTTTTTTTTGCTGTTGATTTTGTGGCCACACACCAAGTTGTCCTATACAACTTATTCCCAGATTCAGTGTGGTTTTTGAGCTGTGTTATTTAAAACTTCTTAAGACTAGGGGGCAGTATTCAGAAGTTTGGATGACTGAGGTGCCCAAAGTTAACTGCCTGTTACTCAGGCCCAGAGCCTAGGATATGCATATGCATGGTAGTATTGGATAGAAAACACTCAAGTTTCTAAAACTGTTAAAATAATGTCTGTGAGTATAACAGAACTGATTTGGCAGGCGAAATCCCGAGGACAATCCATCCAGGATTTTTTGTTGTTGTTGAGGTCACTGGATTTTCCAATGCTTTTCTATGGGAGAGCATAATTATTAGGACCCAGATTGCAGTTCCTATGGCTTCCACTAGATGTCAGTCTTTAGAAATGGTTTAATGTTTTTTTTTATGAAGAAGTATTCGTATCCTTTCTAAGTGTCACCCAGGTGAACTCTAGTCTTTTGGTGCGCTTGAATCAGAGCGCGCTCCTCATTTTTCTCCGGTATTGGAAACAGTTTATTCCGTCTTAAATGTTATCGATTATTTACATATTAGGGTACCTGAGGTTGGATTAGAAACGTTGTTTGAAATGTTTGGACCAAGTTTACAGGTAACTTATTAGATACTTTGTAGGCATGTTGGGAGAGTTGGAACCGGTGTATTTCTGAATCAAACGCTACAAAGAAACAGGCATTTTTGGGATATAAAGGACTTTATCGAACAAAACGACCATTCATTGTGTAACTGAGACCTTTGGGATTGCAAAAAGATGAAGATCTTCAAAGGTAAGCAATTTATTTTATCGCTATTTCTGACTTTCGTGATGCATCTACTTGGTTGGAAAATGTTTTTCATGCTTTTGTATGCGGGGCGCTGTCCTCAGATAATTGCATGGTATGACAAAGCGGCTGGATTATCAAAATCCAACACTCTGAAATGTAGCTGATGGTCTTCTGCAAGTTGTCCTCTAACCAGTGAAGTAGAAAAGATCTTCAGTTTCCATGTGTTTTTCTTTGTTGTGTTAGTTTCAAAATCGTCTAAAACCAGATTTCCCCCCCAATCAATATGATTTATTGCCACTTGTCAAAACAGGGTTTTTGGTGCTGAAAACTAGCGGTTATTGGCAGATAGACCTATATGAAATAGAGTTTCAAACCTATTTCATATAGGCCTATTTCATATAGGTCTATTGGCCTGGTCTATTGGCCTCACCAGGCAGGCCAAAACTCCATGCCACCAAAACAGGCTGAAATTTCAGGCAGTCTTTTCAAACAGCTCTTACACAAAGGGTATTATCATAATTTTCAAAGTATTATTCTAACCTCATAGTGTGGAAATGTATGTAAAACACAGGAAAATCACGTTTGACTGCACAGGGCCATTAAGTTTTAGGAATATAAATTTAACTTTCAACAATAATTTCTAATGGCATCGTACTTAATCAGGTTAAAACTGCAGAAAGAGTCTAAAAATGTGCTGAGATTTATTTTGATGGTATACTAGAAATCACCAAATCGGGTTTGCCCTGCCTAATGCTAACATGAAAGACTGCAGTATATTTTGCTTTGTTAAAGATTCTGACTTTACATTACCTCTTCAACATAACGTTTCAGGACAATACAAAAAGATAGAGAACCAGGGTGTATTCATTAGTGGGATTCCTTTACAAAACGTTTTGTCTGTTGCTTAAAGGAAACCGTTTACTGTTTATCCTAGGAACCAAACGGAAGAAACAAAACAAAACACGGAGCACCTACCCAAATTTGTCCAATGGAAACTCTCGTTTTCGTTGCAAAATGTTTTCCGTTTGGAGTAAACGTTTTCTGTTGCAAAACACATAGATTTTATGTATTTTACTATGTGCAACAGACAAAACATTTTGCAACAGAATCCGACTAATGAATACACCCCCCAAGTTGCACCACTTGTTTTCGTTATTCTGTTTTCAAAAGGGACTTTACATTGATTGTCTGTACTCGCAGCAAAGAGGACAGTCTTAGAAGTGCAAGTAAAATGTGGTGTTAGCTCAACAACTTCAATGGCTTTGCAACCACATGAAATCTCAAACTAACTGTAATACATAGGGACCTCTCCAATCCAAAGCAATTTGTTTGGTTATTTTTGACTTTACATTAAAAAAAAATACTTAAAACCACCCCATATCACATGTATGAACACAACCAACTGATATTGATTCAGGGATCTCTTCCCTCAAATCCACGGCAATTACTGTATAACTTTTTGACTCTATTTCCTCTGAATTTTTATTCAATTTTACTTGCAAATACTTCCTTAAAAACTCAGTAGCTTCCACCCCATATGACTTTAAATGAGTACAACCAACTGTTATTGATTCAGGGATATCTTCCCCTCCAAACTACACCAATTACTTTTGCACTTTGTCTATTTTTTATGAATTCGAATTCATAAAAGTCAAAAGATAAAAACAAGGGGTGTAACTTGTTTGATACCGTCAGCTGATTTAGAACACAGAGTGGCTGCGGGTGCCAATTCTTCGGAACCCTTATCTCGATAGCTAAAGATCCAAAGCTTCTGCGCACGTGTCATTTCCATCATCCTGGCACGTTCCATTGAATAGGTATTGACGAGCATCTTTAATATCAAGTTGAATGAGAGCTATAGCTAGCTAGCATAACTGTCTACATTTCATGTTGAATTTCAAATAATGATTAGAATGCATACATTTTGATCAACCGCTTAGCTCTGATTTATTCCAATAAGCTGTCTATTACCCAAAGGATGTGGACTTGCAGATTTTTTTCTTCCTGTCATAGCTTCAGATCATCTGTTGGTCTTTGCTATTGGGGGGGCTCCCGAGTGGCGCAGCGGTCTAAGACACTGCGTCTCAGTGCCAACGTTATATTGCAGTGGAACCTTAGTGGCCTCCAATAACTTTACCCTGTTGTGTGCCCCTTTCATATTTTCAGCCTTAAAACCGTGCCAGAACTGTGAAATCTGATGTTCCAATATGCCTCAAACTCCTCAAGTTACATAAGAGTGCCCACTACAATGAACTGGATTTACCAGTAGCTGGCCAGTCCTTGTGCCCAGGGGAATCCGCCTGTACACATTTGAACAGATCCTGTTATTCATGAAAGAAACATACATTACAGATGGATACGGAGCCCGCTTACAATCCAAACTCTGTCTAAAAAGGTATGTCAAGAGAATAGTATAAGCTCAATGTAATGTAGTATGTTTTTGTATCGTTTTATAATATTTACCTGGTTGTTGTTGTGTAGCCTGGTCCCAGGTCTGTACTGTCTTGCCAACTCCCACGGTTATTGTCACGTCAAACAATGACCATAGCAGTTAGCAAGACGGCTGTTACGGGATTTTTGTGTTTAATGACTAAAATATGTATACATTTGACTTAGAATTATAACTAAACAGAATACTACTATATCACTGTAAGAATGAATCTTATTATAATCATAAATGTTGAATGTTATGTGTTCCTTGTTAGAAAGAATGGGTTTATCTTCAGACAGGCTAGAATGATGTCTCTACCCAGGGAGGGGAAAGACCTTGGGTTGGTTGTAGATAGTTTAACAGGTGGCAGACAGTAATGAGAACTCGAACTGTATTGCCATTGTATCCGAGAGGAGGTTGGACATTAAAACCTATGACATCATCTTTATTATATAACCTGATGTAAAATGTATTATGATCAGTACTCTCGAGAATAAACGCTATTGATTGATTGACTTTAAGACTGGTTTCTGTCCATTTAATGCTGATAATTATCTTACAAATTCTTATTTATGGGCAGAGTGTTTTAATTGAATTGGTTGATAAACAGGAATTTAAATTCCTTTAACAACGGCACAAACAGATATGGAACGAGGCTCGTTGTTGAGAGTGTGTTGTGTTGGATGGTTTTCCACCCTTTTAGTATTTTTATCCTGTCAAATGAGACAGTCAACATGGAGTCATCTTCTGTGGTTCCTGCTCTTCTTCCTACTGGGGGTTAATGACATGTCTACGGTACTGCCAGCTTCAGGAGCCAACAAAGACTACGGCATATACTGCATAGGACGGTTCTGCTTTCAGGTGTGTGTGTGTGTGTGTGTGTGTGAGAGAGAGAGAGAGAGGCAGGGGAGAGATCACAGATATCTGTCTGTCCTTGAAACTCCTACAGCTTGTTATGGTTTACAGGTCTTATCTGTAAGGCTTAACTGTGTCCAGGAGTATTGTTGTTGTATGAAGCTACCTGTCGTTTCTGTAGGTGTGTATGCTGTGTTCTGTGGGGTACCACCTGTTCTCCTGCCACCTCTCAGAGAAGAAGTGCTGCCACTGGACTACGTTGGAACCTTGGCTGTTACGTTCCAGGGGTCTTGTATGCCTTCCACTGCGGCGTTGTGTCTTAGACAATACATTCCACCATTTGTTCTATTTTTCACTCATACCGTTTGTTTCAGTAAAGATAACTTTTTATAACACATGCAATCTGACACTAAACATATAACTACGCAAACTGGCTCTGAAATGACATCTCTTCTCCTCCCGACATATCTTTTCCCATAGCGTATCTTCTACCCCCCCTCTACTCTAAAGTTCCGGAGACAGGTGTGCCCAGTGATTGTCATAGCGTTGATATTGGCCGTGTTCTTGGCTTAGATCCACCCTCACTACCACTCTAAGGAGTGGCGACACCAGCGTACTGCCATCCTCGGCTCAGTGGTTGGCTACGGGGTCATCCCAGCCGTCCACTGGGTCTGGCTCAATGGAAGCTTCAGCTCTGCTGTCGTCCAGATGAGTCTTCAGATACCTGAATTACAATATTGGGTAACACTTTATTTGAAGGGTACCTACATAAGGACTTAATACCACATTCATAAAGAGTACAATTATGCATCGGTCCAGTATTCTGTTGCCGTGAATGTCTTACCATCTGCTATCTCTGTCTGCAGTTGTTCCTGTCTCGTGATGGTGATGTACTTGATAGCTGGAGCCGAGTTCCTCTTTTACATCGGTAAAATTTACACTTCTCATAGCAAATAACCACTTACATGTGTCATTCTGCAACTTGTCTTGCTCAAACTGATACCTTCAGGCACAACCAGCCCTGCCCCCTTATCTACACCAGCAGCAGCTAGAGCCTCAGACTGGCCCAGCCAACAACCGAGCAGCCACAGACTCTACTGTAGCCACTCAATGTAAACCAGACGACAACTGAACCTTTCACGTAATGTAACAAAATGTGGAAAAAGTCAAGGGGTCTGAATACTTTCCGAATGCACTGTATATACTAAAAGGGACATAATTTGAATGTATCTGTATTAAGGCATGTCTCTCTTTTGATTATTTTAAATGAATAAAGAATGCCTAACAGAATATCATTGTCCAATTAAATGTTAAGATATTTTTTTTTTCATTAGTCTGATTAATTTTGCGTAATTTGATCAGATGCTCAAAGTCTGTCCACGAGAGATTACGCTCAGATTTGCTTTCACTTGAAGATAACAGTAGCTATTAGAAAATGCCTTCCTCCTCAAAGTTAAGAGACCCACTTGTCTTCTCCATACCATCAAATGTCTTATACCAAGGTATAGTTTTGGCATGTTAGGATGACATTTTCTGTAATCCCATTCTATAATCTGTAGTAATCTCTGACCTGCCAGTGAAAATTGAAGGATTATACTCTACAGCCATTGTTCTTTTCTTAGAGACACTAATTATAATTTGAAAGGAAATGGTTAAATAGTCCCAGCACAGACAACAAATCTCAAGATTACAGTCTTGCCTGAGATAATGACAGAGATCATCGCTCTTCACAACAGTCTGTTCGCAAAACATTGCAGAACCACATTAGGAGGATTTATCAGAGGATCTTTTGGAGACCTCAATCTTAGTCTTACTTGACACATTGTCTTTATTTTCAGGTGCAGACAGAGATTAAAAATTCCTACCATGTAAAACACAAAATAACACATTATATCAGAGAATTGGGCTAAACAGCTTTCACTGGTTAATCACCCCATTACATGGCAACTCAGGAGTCTGCACTGTTTTGGGGATTATAGGGTGAGATCAGGGCTTTGTATTACGAGAGAGACTCCATGATAACTGACAGTTCTGAATCAGATGTGAAAGTTATTGCTTGCAAATCCAATGCAAGCATTTTTGTAAAACCTCTTTTCAGGAAAACTGGACATAAAATTGGTTAAATGCCCAGTGCATTCAAAAATGTGATTCTGTGTTTTATATACACAAACCATCTCTTTCCATGATACAGACTGACCAGGTGATGCCAGGTTACCCAATTATTTTTAAGCCGTGAGACATGGATTGTGTATGTGTGCCATGCAGAGGGCGAATGGTCAAAACAAAAGATTTAAGTGCATTTTAATGGGGTACGGCAGTAGGCGCCAGGCGCACCAGTTTGAGTGTCAAGAATTGCAAGGCTGCTGTGTTTTTCTTCACGCTCAGTTTCCTGTGTGTATCAAGAATGGGACACCACCCAAAGGACATCCAGCCAACTTGACACAACTGTGGGAAGAATTTGAGTTAACATTGGCCAGCATCACTGTGGATTGCTTTCAACACCTTGTAGTCCATGCCCTGACAAATTGAGGCTGTTCTGAGGGCAAAAGGGGGTGCAATTCAATATTAGGAAGGTGTTCCTAATGTTTTGTACACTCAGTGTATACTTCCACACTATGACATGAAATTGTGAAAATTATGATAATTACCTTTTAGTGTAAGAGCTGTTTGGAACTCTTCCTTATTGGTCTATTAACTAATTTACCGCCTGTTGATGTCACCAGGCAGGCCAAACGCCATCCCACCAAAACAGGCTTAAATTTCAGGCAGTCTTTTCAAACCTCTGCCAATAACAGCTGGTTTTTCCCTCCCCACGCAGACCACTCCCAGGCAGTCCTCGTAAAATTCTTGCTTGAGAAATTGCTCATCAGCCATTTTTTCCCCTTTTTGACTGTTTTAATTGAAAACCATCACTTTAAGGTTACCCAGAAATTATTTGATATTGAGATAAAAAATGGCTGCGTTGGACCTTTAACTGAATCACTGCTACTTGAACTGCCTTTGCTCGTATTCTACAGATTATATGACGCTTCGTTTCCACCTACTGGATAAAAGACCACATTACAACCAACTGTTAGTTTTAATACTACACTTCATCCTTAAAACAGATAAAATACCTTCCCTCTTTGTAACTTTAATAATTTGGGTAATACCACCAATGCAGGTTTGTCCTAATGAAATGCATTCAGTCCATTCAGTAATGTTGGCAATCAATATATCAGAAAAAGCTCAATAAGTGACTCTGGCTAAAGAATCCTGGTGTGTCTGCTGATCAAACACATTACATGATCGAAATGCTTCCCAATGTAACACTTTATAAACATATCGATGATTCTCAGGGCGAGTTACTAGACAGAAGCTAACATGTGCAGGGTCTTCCCTGCAGAGTAGACAGGAGTGGACTCGTGTCAGTCGTCTTCACCGCAGAGCTTCTCCATGGCTTCCCACTGAGGGATCAAGAAGATGTTCACATGGGCAGGGTTATATGATGACTGACTATAATGTATAGTCACAGATCCTATTTTTAAAAAGGACTTACTGATCCAGACCCGAGTACCACGCCTGGGAAATGGTCCATTAACGCAGCAAGGGAAATAGAGTAATTCTGATGGCATCGGTGTGAAACAGCACCTCATATAACAGCATGTCTCATATTCCAGAGCGAGAGAGGTAGTACTTCTCAGGCACTAGCATGCATTGGCTTGCACTGATATAGCTGCTTACCCACGCTACTTGGAGGCATGAGCAGGCTTGGGGCATCAGCAGGTGGGACTGGGAGGTGACGTGAGCAGCATTGCTTAGCAGAGAGCATCCTGTAGGTACCTCCTCCCACTGGAGGTGGGGTTGGCAAATCACTCAGGCAGGGGGCGGAGTTAATCAGCATCTCCTTCACAGATGATTTTCAGAGCGTTAACAAACTCAGCAAAAAAATAAACGTCCTCTCACTGTCAACTGTGTTGATTTTCAGCAAACTTAACATGAGTAAATATTTGTATTAACATAAGATTCAACAACTGAGACAAACTGAACAAGTTCCACAGACATCTGACTAGCAGAAATGGAATAATGTGTCCCTGAACAAAGGAGGGGGGGTCAAAATCAAAAGTCAGTATCTGGTGTGGCCACCAGCTGCATTAAGTACTGTGTTCCACTTGCAGTTCCACCAGGGCACCTGCAAGTTCCTGGACATTTCTGTGGAGGGGGGTGGGGGGGCCCTAGCCCTCACCCTCCGATCCAACAGGTCCCAGACGTGACATTGAGATCCGGGCTCGTCGCTGGCAGAACACTGACATTCCTGTCTTGCAGGAAATCACGCACAGAACGAGCAGTATGGCATTGTCATGCTGGAGGGTCATGTCAGGATGAGCCTGCAGGAAGGGTACCACATGAGGATGTCTTCCCTGTAACAGCGTTGAGATTGCCTGCAATGACAACAAGCGCGGTCCGATGACTGACACACCACCCCAGACCATGACGTACCCTCCACCTCCAAATTGATTGGGGTGATAACCTTACCAGTGATAAGGTTGCTTGTGCTTCTACACCTGCATTGCTTGCTGTTTGGGGTTTTAGGCTGGGTTTCTGTACAGCACTTCGAGATATTAGCTGATGTACAAAGGGCTATATAAAATAAACTTGCTTTGATTTGATTTGTGGCAAAAGCAAACACCGCCAGAAAACTGCATGATCGCCGGTTCAAATCCCAGGTCTGACAGGCATATCTGATGGGAAGTACGTCTCTTAAATGTGCCCTTGAGCCAGGCACTTGACCTCTGTCCACAATCTCTTTTGGTGTGACCTCTGAACTCTCCATGTCCGTTTTCTCCTCCTGGTTCTTACAGCACAGGGAGTGCAGCAGCACCACACAGACACACAGGTAAACAGCCACCACAATCTACACCACCACCCCAAACAGCACGAAGGACGACAGGTTACCGTCCACGGTCCATCACACTCACCAACCCATAGGTGTGGAGAGGGAGAGAGATAAGGGAGAGAGAGGGTGATAAAATAATGTATATGTTTAAAGATAATGATTCAATAATTCCACTCTGAAACCGTATAATTGTATGACATTTATTAGAATCATAAAACTATAATCTGATGATGGGTGTAGTTTTAGTCCGAATTAGAACAAGGACCTTTTGTTCCTTTTTAGTATGTAAGCAGGGCGCAAGTGTGAAACAAATGATAAGAGGAGCTATCGACAGACAAGCTGGACCACTGTGTTCCTTACAGGACATTCTGTCTCCACCCGTGGAGGGGAGAAACTGTTAGGCTTGCAGAAAAGTATGAAACATGTTGCAGATTAAACAATGTATCTGTGTAGTGGAAAAACACCGAATGTCTGAGGAAGGCGTAGTTTAAGATTTGAACTTGTTTGTGTGTGTTATAAAGACTGTGTTTGCATTCTTGACTTTAGAACGTTCTCGTGAATAAACTGTACTAACCTTTATGCATAAACTGAGTCGTTGCCTAATTATTATTAAACCCATGGTCTAACAAACCTCGGGGATTGGCCAAAGCTATTGATTGTTAGTTATTATCATTGGGATTGAACATTCTCGTGACAGAGAGAAAGAAAGAGAGGGATATGGTGAGATAGAAGCCCTGTTGACCTTACAAATGGACAGACAGTGCGTAGACCTTAGTGACCAAAAGGAGGAGGACAGAATAAGTACTGCAATAGTATTGAATGGCGCCGCATCACACCAATTGGTTCGTATTCATGTGTACATAATGAACCCCTGCTTATCTGTTCAACCCAGACTAAATATAGAAACAAACTATGTACAACCTGTCACCCACGCCATATTATGGAATAATAAAGTGCAGCAAAGGTAGGGACTGACAGACTCAGTCTCTGTCTCCCTATGTTGGCTTAATAAAGAATAACAATTGTTTCTAGTTCCCCATGACAGTATTGAGGCTGAAGATTGTGTGTGTGTGATCTGAACACGGACTCAATATCTTAACTTCAGATTGGTCATTTGCGAACCCAGCAGATGATAACACAATATGGAGGGCAGTAAAGTTACATTATAATCTCTGGGGTAAGGAGGACTGTGGGTAAAGGAAAGGGAAAGGGTGGGATACCTAGTCAGTTGTACAACTGAATGCCTTCAACTGAAATGTGTCTTCCGCATTTATCCCAACGTATAACCATAGAAAATGATATAGAGTTGTCCTCTCAAAACCCAGTCCATTTTTTCACCACTTCTACACTCAAAATGCAATTTTCCTCTCAGGAAGAGCTTTTTATCACGCTATTTTTTGAAGTCACCATTTGTCTATATTCTAATCTTGAACACTTGTAGAGAGAGATTGGATCTTGGCTCTTGAGAGTGTGAGGTTGAAGGAGTGGTTTTCTGTGACTGTGAGTCAGAAGAGAACAGAGAGTTTCATCACAGATGATTCTAGAACACTGCGGTTTAGTGTTCCATTAGAGAGAGAGAGAGAGAGACCTCTCAACACGGCTGAAGGAGCACTGAGCTGAGCTCCTCAACTCTATTTATTCTATGTATCCTATTATTTAAGCCTATTTTATTTATTTCTGCATTAGTCTCTCGTGTCCACTGTTATTTTAATATTTTAATTTCTCGCTTATTGTTTTCCTTGTCTATATTAAATGTATATTTTTATAGAAAACATTTTGCGTTTTTTTTCTCCCCTGCCTTCGCACTTTGAAATGCATTCTCTTACTATGTAAATAAAGTTTGATTAATTGATTGTCAGAAGTTCATGTAGCATAAAGACTTTACAGTCCATTATAGGCCTCCAGTCCGTCCATACAGGCCTAATCAGTCACAGACAATCAGATAAGACTAATTCCTTAACTTAAATAACAATAGCATAACCACAGCAGGAGTTACATCTCTCTTCCTGGACTCAGCAGCAACGATTACAAAAAATAATAGCTTTTTGTAACAAGATACATGGGAAAACATTATTCTAAACCCCCATCTCTGTGTGGAAATCAGATTGTTAGTTCATGTACTGCCACAAGGTGGTGCCCTCTCCTCTCCGCATAAACACATTCACACTGGTGTCGTGAGGATGTGGACTCAGAGTTACTATGGAAACCATGCCTTAATAAACTAAGTTGGTGAATGAAAAACAAAAATAAAGAGAGATTGATAAGAAAAATTATGTGTTCACTTTGGGCATCAGATTAATTAATGCTCTGATTTAGTTTGAAGCCTGTATCCAGCTTGCAGAGTCCATGGCATGCAGGCAAGCTTCTTCTAATACCTGGGAAAATTCTACCTGTACAGGTGTGTGTGAGAGCGAGAGAGAGAGAGAGGGGGGGGGGGGGGGCAGAGAGAGAGAGGAGACAGAGGGAGCGTGACAAAGAGAAACAGTAACAGAGAAATTTTTGTCTTAGACTCTTCATCTGCAAAGGACCTTTTGATTAAAAATAAACCAACAAAAACATCTTCTATGGTCGACATCAACACATGTTCTGCAGCTTTCAGCCTTCTGATCTTTCCTGTTTGCGTTTGACTTTTCGCATGTGAACTGAGAAATAAATGACATGCTCCAAACCATTCTTTCGCAAACCTGTGCCATAAATACTTTTAGACCAGCCTGAGCCAAGCTCCTCCTGTCTTAAGAGAAATGCTACTTCCTCTGGAACTAGAATACCAAATGTCTGATCCCCCCCCCCACAAATGACAGTTAAACCCATCACATAGGACTTCCTCCTATGCGTTAGGCCCCTCATCCTTCTGCAATATCAACCCAGAGACCAAAAAGACTATGGCTGTGTCCCAAATGGTATCATTCTCCCTACATATGGGGAGTATATGGGCCCTGGTCAAAAGTAGTGCACTATATAGGGGATAGGGTGTCATTTGGGACGCCGACTATCTGGTCATTAATATTCCAAAGGAAAGGGGGAAAGCATCAGGAACCAATTATTCAATAACGCTTTCCCCTCCTCTTACCTCCTTGGATGTCTCCCAAATGGTACCCTATTCCCTATATAGTGCACTACTTTTGACCAGAGTCCACCTTTGCATTATATTGGGAATAAGGGTGCCATTTGGGATACATGGGTTGTATTCTAAATGAGAGGGACAGCGCGTAGGCAGACCTGTGTCGGTCGGGGTACACCTCAGTTTGGGCTCTTACCCGTTGCCATGGAGCTGTGATGTGGCCTTGCAGGTTCAGAGTCAGATTAGGGGTCCGGTATCACTACACCACCACCAGTCAGACTTGGGTTGAAATACTATTCGAAATACTTTCAAATACTTTATGTGTGCTTGGTTGAGCTTGTCTGTTGCAGTGGAACCAAAACGAAAGACCCAACAGTCCCCAAACCCGGTCACTCCAGACAGGTTAAAGCAAACAGACAAAGTATTTGAAAGATTTCAAACACTATTTGAAACCAGGTCTGATCACTACACCACCACTATAGCACCAGCACCGCTAACCAACTGACTGAGGTAATTGAGATCAGATGGGCCATTGAGGCGAGGCGGCCGGGTGAGGAGGCAACCTGGGCTAGGCAGAGTAACCTGGAAGCATTTATTTTATGGAAAAGATGTTTAGTTAAGTGCAGTGCTGAGGCTAATGAGTCTGGGCCTGGCCGGGCCTGGCGGCTGTGATGAATATGATCGGTGAAAGCTCTGAACGCTGGTTCTTGAGTCCTTCCTTCCTCCCGGATCGGGTTTCAGATTAACAGACTTCCTGTCCAATCCGTGGCATTTGGAAAGCAAATGATCACCTCTTTTTTATGAGGGGAATTATCATGTATTAGTCTAGTTCAGGATATCTCAGAGGATATCTCAGGACCGGTTAGAGTTTAAGGGGCCTAAAGATTGGAGTCACGTTTCGGACTATGTGTGTGTGTGTGTGTGTGTGTGTGTGTGTGTGTGTGTGTGTGTGTGTGTGTGTGTGTGTGTGTGTGTGTGTGTGTGTGTGTGTGTGTGTGTGTGTGTGTGTGTGTGTGTGTGTGTGTGTGTGTGTGTGTGTGTGTGTGTGTGTGTGTGTGTGTGTGTGTGTGTGCCAAGGCATTTTTCAAAGAGCTTTTGGGATGTTCAAGCTTGTGACCTCCAGAGTCACCAACAAAAGTAAGAAACATAGACACTGACATGAGCATCGTCCCCAGTAGACCGTTCTCGTTTAAAAGTACCTATCAGTACAAGTTACTGTTGTAATTAACAGGTATCACCTGTTTGCAAGTCGGTGTTAAAAATGGCAACACAGTCCGGAAAAACGGCAAGTACAATCTCAAATCACCACACAGGCTCTTGCACCATTCATCATGTTGACACGTTGAGAGCACCAACAGCCACGACATGCCTTGCAAGTCTGATGAGTTCATACAGTAAAGGGACACGGGTCTTTCTCAAGGTAATTTACACGGTCGAAGAAGATGAGGATTATAGAGATGCTCAACGCAACAATAGGTCTTGCGGCAGTCCAACTCCATTACGCTTGAGCCCCGTGAACAACGAGGATGCAGTCAATCGCTTTGCTTTGCTTTCCTCAACTGGTGAAGCCTTCATATGGGTAAGGTATAAGCTTTGTAGGCTATATACGTTTCTGAGAGTGGGGGACTTACATGAGCACCTTCACATACTTTCAAATATAGGCACAGCCATCTTCTTATGAATGTATTACAGTCTATACTTGCAGTAGGGGGTTATGAGTCATATGCAGATTAGAATAGGAACACAGAACACTGTGTCATTTATGATACCCCGGCCCCATCACACCCTCCTCCCCCCCACCACCACCATCCCATTTCCTCTCTCTCCTCTTTGCCGCTCCGCTCCGAGGCCCTTGATTACAGTGTTCCCAGGGGACGAGTTCAACTCCTCAGAGATAGGAACCGTCGAGGGTACCAGTCACTTAAGATCAAGACGGGGGGAGGAAATCGCAGCGAACATAAAGCTAAATATATAATTCCTCCTGTGCCGGTAATCACGACGTCCAGGCGATTTGGAATGACATTTTAACCACTTCAGACTAAAGCAACGCTCTACTCGAGAGACAGGCGCACGGGCAGCCGGGCCCGTGGCGAGGCGTGCACTGACCCACCCAGGGGTATGACCCCACCCCCCAAACGAGTGCACGTTCCGCCCGTGACGCTGAAATGGCTCACAGGCCAGGTCAATTCAGTCAGATGTCAGACAAGAGGAAAGGAAGGAAGCACTTTCTCTCCCCAGTATTAGTTACCTGAGGATTAAGATCCTCCACCTCCTGCTAATGGTGTTTCAAATATGCAACCACAATTTCCCCACTATAATAGACCTATTCTTGAGATGTTCAAATGGCTTTTAAGGGCCTACATTAGACCCATGCTTACAGCACAGCATCTTACAGGATCAAAACCTCTGCATTAATGCATATCATTCATCCTACATGCGCATTTGACCATATGACCCCAAAGTCACACATTCCTAGACCTCACATGATATTCCATTAGTCCTGAACCATATGCATAGCAGGCCATCAAGATTGTAGCCTACCAAAGTAGGCCCGCAAGGGCAATCGTTCTTATCTGAGAACCGACTTAATTGTATTTCAAACAATGCCACCAAATATGAATAATGGATCAGCAACTGTGCAGAGCCTATTCTTTTCTCTCTCTGCCTAGCTCATGAGACAAGGGTCTCTCTCTGCCCACCCTCCAATTTTGCCCCCTCCCTCCTAACAGCTTTCTGAACATCAAATCTGAGTTAATTTCCAGTCTGATTTACATATGCAGCGAATATGCCCCTATGGCACAAACTACCTGTCTGCAAGTCTTTCCCATCACACCAGAAGTGCATTTTCTACATCCTCGCTGATTGGATTCTTGATGAGATCGTCAGGTGGCTCGCGCACTTCACATGGCGAAGACGCGATGGGCGTACGGGTTGCCAATTCTGAGGCCACTGAAGTGCTTCACGGCTCTCTACATCTCACTCTCTCGCTCTCTCGAAACACTCATAACCACCGTTCTGAACATGGGCTGGGTGTTGGGTGTGTAATCAGAGCAGTACTGGCAGGGAGGTATGATAGCCTGCTTCATGCCTGCACAACCCCTCCGCCAGGCTCCAATGAAGTACTCTCTTACTCTCACCAAATCTAACCGGCATATCAATGTTACACCATAGTCACAAGACTCCAGAAATGAATAATTAAATCATGCATAATCTGCACGCAAAGTAAAGTAGGAAGACGAGCCCCCTGGGAGAGAGAGAGACTTCCTTACTCTTGCTCAGATAACTAGGGAGGAACTGTAACATACAGTATCTCTGTTTACAAGGACTGACTGCAGTTACCTCTCCTCTTACTTTATCCTCTCAACCAGCCGCTGGTTTATCTAAGGGGGGTACACTAGTCTAACACTATCAATTCTAATAGTGAGTGTTAATTTAGACAAAAGGCACAACAACAAAAAAACATTTCCTCTCTCCTCACCGTTCCCCGACGGCCCTCTCCATTCCGTGGCAGCAGCAGTAAACAGTGCTGTGAGCTGAGGACCAGTAATTCAGTTGATAAACGTCAACTGAAATGAAGCTATCAGCTGAAAGCAATTTCCAGGGCTGCGTTCGGTGCCAGGGATTTGAGATTTTCACTCCTCCATCGATCATGAGCCTCTGCTTTGGGCCAAGATACACAATGCCCCCAAATTGCTGACATGTGGACCCAGAATCAATGCCATTTCCCTCCTGTCTGGGCTCTCCTCCTCTAAACCGTTGTTTATCCAATGACCCTCGTCTGTTTTGCCCATTAAAGGCCAAACTAACGTCTCAGGGTGTGCGTGTGTGTGTGTGTGTGTGTGTGTGTGTGTGTGTGTGTGTGTGTGTGTGTGTGTGTGTGTGTGTGTGTGTGTGTGTGTGTGTGTGTGTGTGTGTGTGTGTGTGTGTGTGTGTGTGTGTGTGTGTGTGTGTGTGTGTGTGTGTGTGTGTGTGTGTGTGCAGCGTCTCATGCTGTGTTAATGTGTGTGTGTGTGTGTGTGTGTATTGTCTCAGGGTGTGTGTGTAGCGTCTCAGGGTGTGTGCGTGCGTGCGTGCGTGCGTGCGTGCGTGCGTGCGTGCGTGCGTGCGGTGTCTCAGGGTAGGGCCAAGCATACCACCCTATTATAGACGGATGGATGAAAGACCATAGAGGTGTGGTGCGGTATAATTCTGGCTTAGTACACAGGAAGAATGTAGACAATTATCACTCTAACTAACGAAGGAGATCTAACATCCTACTCACATGAAAGGCAAGAGAAGAAGAAAACACAGAACAGAGTTGATGTACAAAGCAGTGTTTTGATTAAAAGGGTGTCCATAAATACTGGTGGGTGCCCACTTTCTTGTGTTTACATTTGGTAGCTGTAGGATTACTCCTCGACAAACTGACAGAACGAATCAGTGAGTTTGGAGTTAAAGGGAAAGTTGAGCAATTTAGATATGTTTCCTTTCCTTGATATTTGTTTCCTTACCTTGAAATATCAGCATTTGTTTGCAGTGGCTAGTTTAACAAAACCAAACTGTGGATTGCCTTGTCCATAGACTGCTTTTCAAGGTAAAGAAAGAAATATCTAAATATGTAAAATCACTGAACTATCCCTTTAACGCTGAACCTGGAACAAATGTTGGCACCACGTTAATATCTCTATTCTTCCTGTCCTCTGGGAGACTGTCTCGGTGTCTCAGGCCAGGAAATTCACACAGTTTACAGTGAGTGTGGTGCTTTTTACATAAACACAGCTCTCTGTGGCCTCAGTTTGATTAGGAGGCTCCCAGATGCCATTAAAAGTCCATTTCTCCCCCTCTGTGTTTGTTTTAAGACGAGAGCGACAGAGAAACCCAGCAGCCACTGTCGTGCAATGCCAACTTCTGTTTACGCATGAGTGGAACACGCAAACAACCCTAGAGGTAGCGCCAACCGAACCTACAGTACAGTACAGTATGTGCTCTCCCTCAATTCTCCATCATTAAACATACACGTTTGGCTTTTGTTGATGATTCGGTATCGTGTTCAGTATCGTGTTCAGTATCGTGTTCAGTATCGTGTTCAGTATCGTGTTCAGTTATATTTGCAGGAGGAACCATTGCAAACATGATTGTATCAAAAATAGAGGTGTGGTAATTTTAGTAATGTCACCCTTGGTTTTGGTGGCCAGCTGCTTGTCTATATCCGCTGCAAAAGCCGTTTGCCATTTTGCAGAGAGTGGAGAAGAGAGAGTGGAGAAGAGGAGAGAAAACACTTAATAGACAACTACTACTATTGGTATTATTATACAAATACTGTGAAATTATAGAAAGGATTAATCTGAACCTTTGTAACTACTGATTGTAATTCTGTCCTCTGACTGGACAGGAATCCCTGTCTCAGTACTTGTTTCTCCACCAATTGGATGGTGTCCTCTGATATGGTCTCACCCTCCTCAGAGACTCCTTGGACTTGTTACTGAACTGCTTAACCCTGTTCTCCATGTGCTCACGCGTCACCCTGTAGGGACGGATGGACAAACGTGCGTATGTACACACACACACACACACACACACACACACACACACACACACACACACACACACACAAGGGGCAACACACACACACACGGTTTAAAATGCCTGCAATGAGTTATGCAGATTTTCCTCCTCTATCTCCATTAATGCCCAACTCATTTAATTCCAAAAAACAAATACCTTTAGTTTCTGTGCCACTTGAAAAATAGTTTTCAAGGTCGCAGTGCAGTCAACAACTTTGTTTTTGGTTTGCTTTGCTGCCTGGTGATAACGGTTTATTTTCCTTAATTGGCATTTTTGCCTGGGACTATTTGCAAACAATCCAAAAGTGGAGTCTATTTACTGCAAACAATAATGCGTAATTACTGAGTCTGGGCCAAATCAAGCCGCTCGCTCTCTTTGGAAATGCAAATGTGGGTTGCGTGCCGACACTGATTGAAGAGGAAGAAGGCGTCCGTCCGTCCCACTATCCCGCGCTGCCAGACAAGCACCTGCTGTTGCTGGGGCTCCGCTTACTTAATAATCACACATATTTTGTGGTTTAGCGAGTGACGGCAGCACGTCAAAGGTCCTTGTGTTCTAAATGGCACCCTATTCGCTATATAGTGCACCACTTTTGACCAGGGCCCGTAGGGAATAGGGTGCCATTTGGGACACAAGCAAGTTATTGGATTTGGCAGGGAGCTGAGCTGGACAGAGGACTTTTGACTAAGGTTGGTGTTTTCTAACTGCTACAGTCGGGCGAATGAGTTAAACGAATATGTCAGAAACACCTAGAAACACACAGACATGTTCGCGCATTTCTCTAATGTGGCATTTTAAAAGGAGACAGTAGGTCAGGTAAGGGACTGACAGGAGAAATAATAAAACGGGAGGGGGGAAAGTATGAGAGGAGGAAATGCAGAAAGATGGACGGGGAGAAATGGTAGAATGAGGAAAGTGAGGAAAGATGGTGAATATTGAGAGTGAGAGAGAAGGGAGAGTGAGAGAGAGAGAGAGAGAGAGAGAGAGAGAGAGAGAGAGATAGAGGGGGGAGAAAGAGAATAGAGAGAGATAAAGAGAGTGAGAGGAGAGTGACAGAGTGAGAGGAGAGAGTGACAGAGCGAGAGAGAGAGAGACCCCACAAACAGACCCCACAGGACAGCAACACAATTAGACACAAACAAATCATGAGAAAAAACAAAAGATAATTACATGACACATTGGAAAGAATTTACAAAATAACAGAGCAAACTTGAATGCTATTCGGCCCTAAACAGAGAGTGCACAGTGGCAGAATAGCTGAACACTGTGACTGACCCAAAATTAAAGCCTTACCTAGTGGTTAGAGCGTTGGGTCAGTAACCAAAAGGTTGCTAGATTGAATCCCCGAGCTGACAAGGTAAAAACATTTCGTTCTGCCCCTGAACAAGGCAGTTAACCGTCATTTAAAATAAGAATTTGTTCTTAACTGGCTTGCCTAGTTAAATAAAAGGTTACTATGTACAGACTCAGTGAGCATAGCCTTAGGCGGACCTGGCTCTCAAGAGAAGACAGGCTATGTGCACACTGCCCACAAAATGAGGTGGAAACTGAGCTGCACTTCCTAACCTCCTGCCAAATGTATGACCATATTAGAGACACATATTTCCCTCAGATTACACAGACCCACAAAACCCAATTTTGATAAACTCCCACATCTATTGGGTGAAATACCAGTGTCATCACAGCAGCAATATTTGTGACCTGTTGCCACAAGAAAAGGGCAACCAGTGAAGAACAAACACCATTGTAAATACAACCCATATTTATGTTTATTTATTTTCCCTTTTGTACTTTAACTATTTGCACATATAACATTTAAAATTATTTTGGGAGTGTAATGTTTACTTTAAAAATATATTTTACTGTTTATTTCACTTTCTTTGGCAATGTAAACATGCGTTTCCCATGTCAATAAAGCCTATTCAATTGGAATTAGAGAGAGAGAGAGAGAGAGAGAGAGAGAGAAGTAGAGAGAGAGAGAGAGAGAGAGAGAGAGAGAGAGAGAGAGAGGAGAGAGGATGAGAGAGAGAGAGAGAGAGGAGGGAGAGGGAGAGAGAGAGAGAGAGAGAGAGAGAGAGAGGAGAGAGAGAGAGAGAGAGAGATGAGTGAGGGAGAGAGAGAGAGAGAGAGAGAGAGAGAGAGAGAGAGAGAGAGAGAGAGAGAGAGAGAGAGAGAGAGAGAGAGAGAGAGAGAGAGAGAGAGAGAGAGAGAGAGAGAGAGAGAGAGAGAGAGACTCTAAAGGACTGGCTCACTTACTTGGGAATAGGCACCCTGATGATGGTTCTGTCCACCTCAGGGTTGAGTTTCATGCTGCTCTCACGCAGGGCGCGGGTGGCAGCAGCCATGGCCTGAGGACACATCAAACACACATTAAGACCTAGACCTAATAACTTCCAGCTGGGGCTTGGACTGGGGCTGGAGCTACACTACCTGCAGACAGACTCCCAACCACCCAGCCAGGTCCCAGCCCCTATCCATTCACCAGGTCCCAGCCCCTATCCATTCACCAGGTCCCAGCCCCTATCCATTCACCAGTCCCAGCCCCTATCCATTCACCAGTCCCAGCCCCTATCCATTCACCAGGTCCCAGCCCCTATCCATTCACCAGTCCCAGCACCTATCCATTCACCAGGTCCCAGCCCCTATCCATTCACCAGGTCCCAGCCCCTATCCATTCACCAGTCCCAGCCCCTATCCATTCACCAGTCCCAGCCCCTATCCATTCACCAGGTCCCAGCCCCTATCCATTCACCAGTCCCAGCCCCTATCCATTCACCAGGTCCCAGCCCCTATCCATTCACCAGGTCCCAGCCCCTATCCATTCACCAGGTCCCAGCCCCTATCCATTCACCAGGTCCCAGCCCCTATCCATTCACCAGGTCCCAGCCCCTATCCATTCACCAGTCCCAGCCCCTATCCATTCACCAGTCCCAGCCCCTATCCATTCACCAGGTCCCAGCCCCTATCCATTCACCAGTCCCAGCCCCTATCCATTCACCAGTCCCAGCCCCTATCCATTCACCAGGTCCCAGCCCCTATCCATTCACCAGGTCCCAGCCCCTATCCATTCACCAGTCCCAGCCCCTATCCATTCACAAGTCCCAGCCCCTATCCATTCACCAGTCCCAGCCCCTATCCATTCACCAGTCCCAGCCCCTATCCATTCACCAGTCCCAGCCCCTATCCATTCACCACTCCCAGCCCCTATCCATTCACCAGGTCCCAGCCCCTATCCATTCACCAGGTCCCAGCCCCTATCCATTCACCAGGTCCCAGCCCCTATCCATTCACCAGGTCCCAGCCCCTATCCATTCACCAGTCCCAGCCCCTATCCATTCACCAGGTCCCAGCCCCTATCCATTCACCAGTCCCAGCCCCTATCCATTCACCAGTCCCAGCCCCTATCCATTCACCAGTCCCAGCCCCTATCCATTCACCAGTTCCAGCCCCTATCCAATGTACGAGTCTGTGAAAAAAATATGTATTTCTTGGGAAACAATAAATCGAATCTAATTCAATATAATGCACCCACCCTCAAGACACCCACCCCGCCCCTATCAACCCACCCCAGGCCCCCACCCTTAGACTGCCTTGGCCTTTCTCCTGCCCATAGGAGCACCAGGAAGCAGACCTTGGCTGTCCCTGGTCAGGTTGGCTTTGATACATGGCGAGCTGGGTGAACTGTGTAGCATCTCCCCACAGAGCAGCTCTGGAGTGTGTGTCTGTGTGTGTGTGTGTGTGTGTGTGTGGGGGGGGGGTTCAGCCCTGGCCGTGGCAGGAGAAGCACATGCGGTGTGGAAGTGCCGCGGGGCGCTGTCAGAACCAAGTCCTCTGGGAACGGGCTGAGGGGTTGCAGTGCAGGGCAATGACCTCTGGTAACCTCTACGGGATGGGAGGAGTGGGACGGGGCAGGGTGGCTGTGTGTGTGTGTGTGTGTGTGTGTGTGTGTGTGTGTGTGTGTGTGTGTGTGTGTGTGTGTGTGTGTGTGTGTGTGTGTGTGTGTGTGTGTGTGTGTGTGTGTGTGTGTGTGTGTGTGTGTGTGCGTGTTTTTGAATAACTGGGGGAGTCCTGGCTTGGCCAGATACCCACAATGCATTAGACTAGAGGATATGTCTGTGTAACATATTAGAACTCTAATGGTGGTTGGACTCCAAAAGGCAATTAAAGAAAATGCTGTAATCTGGATATGTGATTTGTCTGTGTCTGCGAGTTGTGGGAGAGGTGCCTGAGAGAGAGAGGCAGAGACGAGACAGACTGAGGCCTGTGGAGACTCCAGAATGTGTTCTATTTAATTCTATGATATGGAAGCCTGTTCAGACACATCTTCAAAACAGGCCGTGTGGGGACAACATGCTAAGACTGAACACACTATTGTTCAATTGTTCAGGTACCCATCACCAGTGGTGGAAACAGTACGCAATTGTCATACTTAAGTGACTCAAGTAAAAGTGAAAGTCACCCAGTAAAATACTACTTGAGTATTAAAAGTGAAAGTCACCCAGTAAAATACTACTTGAGTAAAAGTATAAGAGTATTTTGTTTTAAATATACTGAAGTATCAAAAGTAAATGTCATTGCTAAAATATACTTAAGTATCAAAGTAAAAGTATAAATAATTTCAAATTCCTTTTATTGAGCAAACCAGATGGCACCATTTTCCTGTTTTTTAATTTGACAGATAACAAAGGGCACTCTTCAAAACTCAGACATAATTTACAAACGAAGCATTTGTGTTTAGTGAGTTCGCCAGATTAGAGGCAGTAGGGATGACTAGGGATGTTCTCTTTATAAGTGTGTGAATTGGACAATTCCCCTGTCCTGCTAAGCATTCAAAATGTAACAAGTACTTTTGGGTGTCAGGTAAATTGTATGGAGTAAAACGAATATTATTTTCTTTAGGAATGTAGTGAAGTAAAAGTAAAATTTGTCAAAAATATAAATAGTAAAGTAAAGTACAGATACCCCCAAAAACGACTTAAGTAGTACTTTAAAGTATTTTTACTTAAGTACTTTATACCATTGCCCATCACAACATTACCAGATAGATCCCAGCACCAGATAGAAATCTCCTTCCATCCCCTCGCATCCCCGCCCACCAGCAGCCCCTTAACCTCCCATTACCTAACAGTCTAACAGCCCTGCTAAGCCAACACAGAGGTGACTGTACAGCACCCAAAGCAAATAGGATTATAATTATTCACATCCATTACCCACGTTCCTAACGAGAGGCCATTGTTTTCCAGTCATTCATTACAAGGTCCAGTACTGCATTAACTGCAGTACAGTGTTACTGCAAACCCCCAGTGCCTGTTGTGCAGTGGCAATGGCAGCATGAATTAAACCACTTGAATTTTGGGGGAAGAAGGGAAGGGGAGGAAAAAGGCTGTGTGTGTGTATGTCTTAATGTGTGTGTGTGGTATCCTCCACATCATTAACAAGGTGTTTCTTTAGCTCTGTTCGTTCCTTTCGGCTGGGCTGTGGCTGTGTTTAATCAGAAACCTCAGCGTTATCCCACTATTTTTTACATATTAACCAGAACACGCCTGGTGTTTACGGAGCTACCCAGAACAGAGCACAGCATTCCCCCAGATTTCCGTAACTGCTGGAGCTGTGGGGAAATAATGATGAATTCAATGCTGAGAACAATCAAACATAGGTATGGGCTGGATCTATCATTCTGGAGTTAAAGACAGGAACCAGAGATTAGGAGAGGCTGTTTAAAAAAAAAAAAAAAAAACATTTGAATTTAACATGCAAGGCAATAGGCCTTGTGAAATAATACATACAAATAAATCCTTTAATCTTGCTGCCAATTCTTTCCCCAGTGGTTTAGTCCAGAAAGTGGATGGGAGAAAAAAAAAAGAAGAAATTGATACCCCTGCTTTCACATCACACATTTGCACCCTTTTAACATTTGGTCTGAAGGAATTGTGATGTTGCAGCAGTAAAGTTTGTACATGTGTGATGGTACCAGTGGGTTTTTCGGCCCATTTGAATATATATCGTTTGGCGTTTCTGTCTGAACTTTCTCGCTCAGATATGGTGATATGTGTGCAACATAATGTGATATGGTGAATTTCCTCTATTGAACTGATTCAATGATAATGGTAACATGCGTATCATATATGCGCGATATGTGCGCAATATGCTTATCTATGTGTGTTTGTCACGGCCGGTGCTGGAAGAAGACCAAAGTGCAGCGTGGTAAGCGTACATATTCCTTTTATTTTAGATAATGACGCCAACAAAACAACAAACAACGAAAACAACCGTGACGCTTACAGGGCTAAGTGCCACTAACAAAGTTAACTACCCACACTGAAAGGAGGGAAAAAAGGGATACCTAAGTATGGTTCCCAATCAGAGACAACGGTAGACAGCTGTCCCTGATTGAGAACCATACCTGGCCAAAACATAGAAATTTTTATTTTATTTTTATTTTACCGTTATTTTACCAGGTAAGTTGACTGAGAACACGTTCTCATTTGCAGCAACGACCTGGGGAATAGTTACAGGGGAGAGGAGGGGGATGAATGAGCCAATTGTAAACTGGGGATTATTAGGTGACCATGATGGTTTGAGGGCCAGATTGGGAATTTAGCCAGGACACAGGGGTTAACACCCCTACTCTTACGATAAGTGCCATGGGATCTTTAGTGACCTCAGAGAGTCAGGACACCCGTTTAACGTCCCATCCGAAAGACGGCACCCTACACAGGGCAGTGTCCCCAATCACTGCCCTGGGGCATTGGGATATTTTTTAGACCAGAGGAAAGAGTGCCTCCTACTGGCCCTCCAACACCACTTCCAGCAGCATCTGGTCTCCCATCCAGGGACTGACCAGGACCAACCCTGCTTAGCTTCAGAAGCAAGCCAGCAGTGATAAAGAAACATAGAAAACAAAGCATAGAATGCCCACCTCAAATCACACCCTGACCAAACCAAATAGAGACATAAAAAGGCTCTCTAAGGTCAGGGCGTGACAGTGTTTCCAAATGAAGCACACATAATGAGGCATATCTGAAAGGTGTGATCCCTCAGGAACATTGTACATGATTAGAGGCTGCTGAGGGGAGGACGGCTCATAATAATGGCTGGAATGGAGTACAATGAATGGAATGGGTGAAAAAAACAAAAAAAACATGTTTTTGATACCATTCCATTAACTCCATTCCAGCCATTATTATGATCCGTTCTCCCCTCAGCAGTCTCCACTGTTGTACACCTATTGTGGCTGAGTGCTAGTGAGTTCCCGGGCTGAGCTCCTCAAGATGAAGCAGAACTGTGCTTCACTACTAAATGAATCTGAGTCAAAGCCAAAAAACATCCATCTCCCTTTAAAACTGATCCCAGCATCAGACGGGGACAACCCTCATTCATAACAACATAGGATGAAGGAGGGAGAGAAGAGAAGGAGGAGAGAGAGAGAAAAAGAGAGAAAGAAACAACACAGGGAAAGGAAAAGAGACGAATGAAGACAGGGAAATAGCGAGGGTTGTGCGTCTGCATGCGTGCGCGTGTGTGTCCGTGCCTGCGTGCGTTGTATGTGAACATGAAAAGTGTGTATGTGAGAGAGCATCACTTGGAGCAGTTAGTCCTCCTCCTTCGCAGAGGGTACAGCACGGTCACTTCCTGCTGATGACAGCTGACCACAAAATATTGGCCTTTGTTTCAATCGCTCTAGATCAAAGGGCTTCCCAGAACCATCGATCACTACGGCTGAACACAAGGCTGGAGAGAGAGAGCCCGACTCAGGTTTCAGATGGTGGAAGAGAAAGAGAGAAATAGAGAGAGAGAGAGAGAGAACGAGTGAGAGAGAGCGAGAGAGAGTGAGAGAGAGACGTGTTCATTTCACAGTGCGTTGCCATCAGCCCAGTGTGTTTCATACAGAGCAGAACCCTAACCCACCCAGCCAGCAGTGTGTGGGAAGCCAGTCATGTTGACCACGATGAGCTAAGCGGGTTTCATGGAGATCTGACCCAACTGGTTCAGGGGGAATTTGCCATCTGTCGTGTACACCATGATATGATCCAGAGCTCCTGAAAAACAAAGGACCAGAATAAAACATGAATTGAATATACCTCAATGATAAACCTAATTGATTTCCCAGAGGGGAAATTGGATGTCACCAGCAAATAACACAAGACATGCCCAAGCATATGACCAATATAAGCATTATCTAGGCCCGCCTAAACCCTCATTACCAAAAACAGCTTTGAGTACTCGATCCAAACCAACCTCCCCACAATTCAATTGGCAAAGTGTAAGCTGAGGCTTATGGTTGGGGTGAGGAACTGAGAAACAGCTTCCATCTCCACCCAATACCCTGCCCTGAACTTTAGTCACTGTTACTAGCCGGCTACCACCCGGTACTCTACCCTGAACCTTAGAGACTGCTACCTTATGTACACAGTCATTGAACACTGGTCACTTTAATAATGTTTATAAACTGTTTCACCCACTTTATATGTACACTGAGTGCACAAAACATTAGGAACACCGGCTCTTTCCATGACACAGACTGACCAGGAGAATCCAGGTGAAAGCTGTGATCCCTTTATGAATCCACTTCAATCAGTGTGGATGAAGGAGAGGAGACGGGTTAAATAATTACATTTACATTTTAGTCATTTAGCAGACGCTCTTATCCAGAGCGACTTACAGTAGAGTGCATACATTTTATTACATTATTATTTTATTTTTTACATACTGATCCCTACCGGCCAAACCCTCCCTAACCCGGACGACGCTATGCCAATTGTGCGTCGCCCCACGGACCTCCCGGTTGCGGCCGGCTGCGACAGAGCCTGGGCGCGAACCCAGAGACTCTGGTGGCGCAGCTAGCACTGCGATGCAGTGCCCTAGACCACTGCGCCACCCGGGAGAAAATAATGATTTTAAGCCTTGAGACAACTGAGACATGGATTGTGTATGTGTGCCATTCAGAGGGTGAATGGGCAAGACAAAATATTTAAGTGCCTTTGAACAGGGTGTGGTAGTAGGTGCCAGGGGCACCAGTTTGTGTCAAGAACTGTAACGCTGCTGGGTTTTTCACGCTCAACAGTTTCCCGTGTGTATCAAGAATTGTCCACCACCCAAAGGACATTCAGCAAACTTGACACAACTGTGGGAAGCATTGGAGTCAACATGGGCCAGCATCCCTGTGGAATGCTTTCGACACCTTGAAGAGTCCATGCCCCGACAAATTGAGGCAGTTCTGAGGGCAAAAGGGGGTGCAACTCAATATTAGGAAAGTAATCCTAATGTTCTGTACACTCACTGTATATCCTCTATTCTAGACATGGCTCATCCTATATAACTACTGCAGTACACGTATTTTGTATTCATATACTGTCCATACATTATATGTATATATATTTATATACTGTCTCTGACATTGCTTGTCCTGATATTTTCAGGATCATTTTTTTTTTTTACTGCTAGGCATTACTGCACTGTTGGAGCTTGAGACTCAAGCATTTCGCTGCACCTGCTGTGTACGTGACCAATACACTTTGATTTGGTTTGGTTTTGATGGGGTGCAGGAGGTTTCTGAGACCCCCCCCCCCCCCCCCCCCCCCCCCCCTAACCATCATCTCCTCTCTCTCCCCCACTAACACGGCAGACTGCAGAACCAGAGTTACTCTCCAACACGAGTCTCCTTTCCTCATCTGGTTTACCTCAGACGCCGCTGTTTCCTCCCTCTCTGTCCTCTGCCTTACATCACCAACTCTATGGTGGGGAGGTGGGGTGGGCTCAAGATTATTCTACAGCTTGTTTTGTATAGGAGAGGGACTACCGCCAGTCTGGGTACTTATACTTGTGCTTTAGAAAGTAAAATAGTACGTTGATACAAACTATTGCTTCCTTAATTCTAATTTCCGGGTCCAAAGACAGGTCCTTAACAGATTTGGACGCATTCAACACCAACGACCAAACCGTAACTGTAACTGAGTGCAACCGGTGTGAAATCGCTCGCTACTTAGAGGTGTGCGCTAGTAGCAGTTTAATCGTTATGTCACTCACTCTGAGACCTTTAAGTAGCCGTTTCCTTTGCTCCACAAGGGCCGCGGCTTTTGTGGCACGATAGGTAACAATGCTTCGTGGGAGGCAGTTATTGACATGTTCAGAGGGTCCCTGGTTCGATCCCAGGACGGGGCAAGGAGAGGGACCCAGCTATTGGGAACAGTGAGTGCGTGCCACGACAGTAAGAGCTAGTCTGGTCTGAGATGTTGTCTGGTAGGAAAGACTTCCTGTAAGCCATGTCTGTGACTCTGGGCCCTTACTTCAACCCAAGGCAAGTACTCAGTGCCTGTATGTATTACCTGAAAGTAATAGGAATGTGTGATAATACGCAGTACTTTAAATAAACTTGATTTTATACTCAATGTCAGCCTAACTAAGAGCCAGACTGTGCTACCTGGGCCCTTGCCTCTTCCCCAGGCTAATTGCTAGAGCCGGCAGGTGGACGAGAGAGACTACCTGGGCCTCTATGGACGTGTGCCTGACTGCCTGCTCTGCACATCTGCTTACACTTCCAGAGGGCACACAGGCATTTCCTAAACGGCATGAGGAGGGATGTGGATCGGCCCGGGAAGCCATTAGCCAAATGGGCTCTTCCTGGTCAGGGCACAGGCAGCTGACCCACAATGGCGAAAGGCAGACAAGTAGTCAACAATATAGGCTTCTCAAAAAACTAAACGTACATATCCTGGGTCGTGTTCAGTAGGATACACCGTAGACAAACATTTTGCAACAGAATACAAAAATGTATTATCATAGGAAAATATTCAGGTAGTAGTTAACCCCCCCCCGTTTCAAAACGTTTTCTCCCTAGTACTGAACACGACCCTGGCTTCCTCATGATAAAGTCCTATCAGAAAACAGACTTTGAGTTGGTTCTTGTGTGACTTTATACTGGTGATGTTTAGTGGGTGGGTGCCCTAGACTGGAGGGCATCTTGGGAACATGAGGATGACATGACATGAACTAATCGTTTTGAACTATGGAAGCCTATGCTAACCCATCTCTGGGTGACTGGGCTCCTGATCTGTTATAAAAATGGCTCTCCTTTCACAGTGTATTAATCTGAGCCAGTATACACAGAGCTGTCCAGCGAGGACTGGATAGCCTGACGTTAGCCCAGCGTTCCCATGGAAAAGAGAGGTTAATCTTCTTCTAGCAGAGGAACTGACAGAGTGGCAGGCTGTAATACCTCCCCTGTGTGTGTGTGTGTGTGTGTGTGTGTGTGTGTGTGTGTGTGTGTGTGTGTGTGCGTGTGCGTGTGCGTGTGCGTGTGCGTGTGCGTGTGCGCGTGCACGTGTGCGTGTGTGCGCGTGTGCGTGCGGGACCATTAATAATTTGATGAAACTTTGTTGCCCCTTGCTGAAATAAGCAAAGTGTTATATCAAACGATGAATAGAATGGAAGTAGTCTGAGTATCAGTCTCTTTAGCTAACATTCCACTCCTTGTCATTGTCAAAGAGACTGGGCTTTCAGAAATCTCAACGTTCAATTTGCAGCTGGATTTACGGCGGATTTGCTCATTGGTTGTTGGAAAAAACATTTATATTTTACCTGACACCACGTTGAGCCTCGAAAAAAGAATTACAATTTAAGTCAAAAACAAACATTTAGCTGTTAGCTAGCGTAAAACAAAGCTAAGACGTTTTTTTGGTTGGAATTGCAGTAGCTAAGCATTTACCGCAAAACTCAAATGAATTGCCCGGGCACTTATTTTGCTTCAATCGGAGAACACAACCATTGTTTTTTGGAGACAGGCTTCTATTTGAGCCAGGCGTCTATTTCCTTAATGCGCACAGCTTTTGCTCAATAAAATGTTGTAAAGACTACCAGACTGTTTATTGTGACCAGTATAAACATTACAATACAAATACATCATTTTTTGCACAAGCTGGATGGTACTCAATGAAGGTCACTTGTAAACAATGAATTTAGACCTGGCGTTTATTTGAAACAGGCATTTATTTGCTGAAAATGTGTGCCGATGCCTGGGTATTAGAGACAGGCGGCTATTTGAGACTGCGATTAATTTAAGTTTACGGTAGTTTGAGAATTTAGAAGTGAGCTACCAACTATTCACAAACTGTTTCGCCTGGTCAAACAAAAAGAAAAGTAGAAAACTAATCTTTACACGTGTACTTTTCTGGAATGTAGTTTCGTAATTGACTAAAACAAGCAGACAACAAGAAAATTGCGTTTGAAAATGATCAAGTTTTTGCTGTGAGCCAATGGGGTAACCAAGGTAACCATGGGACCGCAACATTCTATTTAATACCGACTGGGACTATGGGTACACTCGTAATGGCCGCCAGTCCACCCATTATGCCATCATTCACTTGAATGGGGACGCCCACTCTATTCATTATATTTCTATGGCAGAACATGCAGTCAGGACCGGATGAAAGGAGAAAATGTGTGCACATTTTTTATATATATACTGTATATACAGTGCATTCGGAAAATATTCAGACCCCGTGATTTTCCCCCACATTTTGTTACGTTAGAGGCTTATTCTAAAATTGTTTAAATTGCTTTTTCCCCACTCATCATTCTACACACAATACCCCATAATGACAAAGCAAAAACAGGTTTTTAGAATTATTATATTTACATAAGTATTCAGACCTTCTACTCAGTACTTTGTTGAAGCACATTTGGCAGATATTACAGCCTCGAGTCTTTTTGGGTATGAGGCTACAACTTGGCACACCTGTATTTGGGGAGTTTCTCAAGGACATTCAGAGACTTGTCCTGAAGGGTCATTGTCCTGTTGGAAGAAGAAACTTCAATCAATCAATCAATCAATTTTATTTTATATAGCCCTTCATACATCAGATAATATCTCGAAGTGCTGTACAGAAACCCAGCCTAAAACCCCAAACAGCTAGAATGCAGGTGTAGAAGCACGGTGGCTAGGAAAAACTCCCTAGAAAGGCCAAAACCTAGGAAGAAACCTAGAGAGGAACCAGGCTATGAGGGGTGGCCAGTCCTCTTCTGGCTGTGCCGGGTGGAGATTATAACAGAACTATGCCAAGATGTTCAAAAATGTTCATAAGTGACAAGCATGGTCAAATAATAATCATGAATAATTTTCAGTTGGCTTTTCATAGCTGATCATTAAGAGTTGAAAAACAACAGGTCTGGGACAGGTGGCGGTTCCATAACCGCAGGCAGAACAGCTGAAACTGGAATAGCAGCAAGGCCAGGCGGACTGGGGACAGCAAGGAGTCACCACGGGCGGCAGTCCCGACGCATGGTCCTAGGGCCCAGGTCCTCCGAGAGAAAGAAAGAGAGAAGGAGAAAATTAGAGAGAGCCAAGATTTTCAAAATGTTCATAAATGACAAGCATGGTCAAATAATAATCAGGAATAAATCTCAGTTGGCTTTTCATAGCCGATCATTAAGAGTTGAAAACAGCAGGTCTGGGACAGGTAGGGGTTCCATAACCGCAGGCAGAAGAGTTGAAACTGGAATAGCAGCAAGGCCAGGCGGACTGGGGGCAGCAAGGAGTCACCACGGCCGGTAGTCCCGACGTATGGTCCTAGGGCTCAGGTCCTCCGAGAGAAAGAGAGAAGGAGAAAATTTGAGAGAGCCAAGATTTTCAAAATGTTCATAAATGACAAGCATGGTCAAATAATAATCAGGAATAAATCTCAGTTGGCTTTTCATAGCCGATCATTAAGAGTTGAAAACAACAGGTCTGGGACAGGTAGGGGTTTCGTAACCGCAGGCAGAAACAGTTGAAACTGGAATAGCAGCAAGGCCGGGCGGACTGGGGACAGCAAGGTGTCAGCATGCCCGGTAGTCCTGACGTATGGTCCTAGGGCTCAGGTTCTCAGAGAGAAAGAGAGAACGAGAGAATTAGAGAGAGCATACTTAAATTCACACAGGACACTGGATAAGACAGGAGAAGTACTCCAGGTATAACCAACTGACCCCAGCCCCCCGACACATAAACTACTGCAGCATAAACCAACTTCACCCCAGTCTGAGGTCCTGAGCGCTCTGGAGCAGGTTCAAGGATCTCTCTTTACTTTGCTCCGTTCATCTTTCCCTCGATCCTGACTAGTCTCCCAGTCCCTGGCGCTGAAAAACATCGCCACAGCATGATGCTGCCACCACCATGCTTCACCGTAGGGATGGTGCCAGATTTCCTACAGATGTGACGTTTGGCATTCAGGCAACAGAGTTCAATCTTGGTTTCATCAGACCAGAGAATCGTCATAGTCTGAGAGTCTTTAGGTGCCTTTTGGCAAACTCCAAGCGGGCTGTCATGTGCCTTTTACTGAGGAGTGGCTTCCGTCTGGCCACTCTACCATAAAGGCCTGATTGGTGGAGTGCTGCAGAGATGGTTGTCCTTCTGGAAGGTTCTCCCATCTCCACAGTGGAACTCTGGAGCTCTGTCAGAGTGACCATCGGGTTCTTGGTCATCTCCCTTCTCCCCCGATAGCTCAGTTTGGCCGGGGGGCCAGCTCTAGGAAGAGTCTTGGTGGTTCCAAACTTCTTCCATTTAAGAATGATGGAGGCTAGTGTGTTCTTGGGGACCTTCAACGCTGCAGAAGTGTTTTGGTACCCTTCCCCAGATCTGTGCCTCGACACAATCCTGTCTCGGAGCTCTACAGACAATTCTTTCGAACTCTTGTCCTGTTTTTTTGCTCTGACATGCACTGTCAACTGTGGGACCTTATATAAACAGGTGTGTGCCTTTCCTACAATCAAGTTGTAGAAACATCTCAAGGATGATCAATGAAAACTGGATGCACCTGAGCTCAATTTTGAGTCTCATTGCAAAGGGTCTGAATACTTATGTAAATGTATTTCAGTATATTTCAGTTTTTTTTTGTGTGTGAAATTAGCAAAAATGTCTAAAAACCTGTTTTTGCTTTGTCATTATGGGTGTAGATTGATGAGGGGGGAAGTAATTTTATCAATTTTAGAATACGGCTGTAACGTAACACAATGTGAAAAAAGTGAAGGGGTCTGAATACTTTCAGAATGCACTGTATGTATACAGTTACAGTCAAAAGATAGCTACTCATTCAAGGGTTTTTCTTATTTTTACTATTTTCTAAATTATAGAATAATAGTGAAGACATCAAAACTAAGACATAACACACATGGAATCATGTAGTAACCAAAAAAGTGTTAAACAAATCAAAATATATTTGAGATTTTAGATACTTCAAAGTAGCCACCCTTTGCCTTGATGACAGTTTTGCACACTCTTGGCATTCTCTCAAGCAGCATCACCTAGAAGGCTTTTCCAACAGTCTTGAAGGAGTTCCCACATATGCTGAGCACTTGTTGGCTGCTTTTCCTTCACTCTGCTATCCAACTCATCCCAAATCATCTCAATTGGGTTGAGGTCGGATGATTGTGGAGGCCAGGTCATCTGATGCAGCACTCCATCACTCTCCTTCTTGGTCAAATAGCCCTTACACAGCCTGGAGGCGTTGGGTCATTGTCCTGTTGAAAAACAAATTATAGTCCCACTAAGCCAAACCAGATGGGATGGCGTATCGCTGCAGAATGCAATGGTAGTCATGCTGGTTAAGTGTGCCTTAAATTCTAAATAAATCACAGACAGTGTCACCATCTAAGCACCCCCACACCAGCACACCTCCTCCTTCATGCACAGGGGCACCTCACATGCAGAAATCATCCATTCACCTACTGAGTGAACAATGGCGCTTTTACGTGTGCCCAACCGATTGTGTTTTTTTTGTTCGTTTATTTGCGTAGTTTATAACTTATTTTTTCACTTATGTTGTACATAATGTTGCTGCTACCGTCTCTTATGACCGAAAATAACTTCTGGACATCAGGACTCCGATTCCTCACCACAGACTGGCAGAATCCTTTTTTTCCTTTAGCAAGTCTGACGAGCCCGACGCGAATGATATACTGCTTTCTCGGGAACAGGCCCAGATCCTCGTGATTTGCGTGAAGAGGAGGCAGAGAAAAAGGGATTAGAGGAGGGGCTGCCTTCTGAGTATTCGTAGGCGATCGAATGCAATCTTTGGAGAATAAAATAGATGACCTACGCGGAAGATTAAACTACCAACAGGACATTCAAAACTGTAATATCTTGTACTTCACGGAGTCGTGGCTGAACGACAACACTATCAACATACAGCTGGCTGGTTATACCAAGGAGGGTTAGGGTTAGCTGGCGGGTCCCCAAGGAGCGGGACTCTAACCCAGAAGCTTATAAGAAATCCCGCTATGCCCTCCGACGAACCATCAAACAGGCAAGGTTCCAATACAGAACTAAGATCGAATCGTACTACACCGGCTCTGATGCTCCTCGTATGTGGCATGGCTTGCAAACCATTACAGACTACAAAGGGAAGCACAGCCGAGAGCTGCCCAGTGACACAAGCTTACCATATGAGCTAAACTACTTCTATTCTCGCCTCAAGGCAAATAACACTGAAGCATGCATGAGAGCACCAGCTGTTCCTGGAAGACTGTGTGATCACGCTCTCCGCAGCCGATGTGAGTAAGACCTTTAAACAGGTCAACATTCACAAGGCCTCAGGGCCAGACGGATTACCAGGACGTGTACTGTGAGCATGCGCTGACCAACTAACAAGTGTCTTCACTGAGATTTTCAACCTCTCCCTGTCCGAGTCTTGTAATACCAACATGTTTTAAGCAGACCACCATAGTGTGCTCATGAACACTAAGGTAACCTGCCTAAATGACTACCGATCCAAAGCACTCACGTCTGTAGCCATGAAGTGCTTTGAAAGGCTGGTCATGGCTCACATCAACACCATTATCACAGAAACCCTAGACCCACTCCAATTTGCATCCCGCCCCAACAGATCCAGAGATGATGCAATCTCTATTGCACTCCACACTGCCCTTTCCCACTTGGACAAAAGGAACACCTACATGAGAATGCTATTCATTGACTACAGCTCAGCATTCAAAACCATAGTGCCCTCAAAGCTCATCAATAAGCTAAGGACCCTGGGACTAAACACCTCCCTCTGCAACTGAATCCTGGACCTCCTGACGGGCCGCCCCCAGGTGGTAAGGGTAGGTAACAACACATCTGCCACGTTGATCCTCAACACAGGGGCCCATCAGGGGTGTGTGCTCAGTCCCTTCCTGTATTCCCTGTTCACCCATGACTGCACGGCCAGGTACGACTCCAACACCATCATTAAGTTTGCCAATGACACAACAGTGGTAGGCCTGATCACCAACAACGACGAGATAGCCTATGGGGAGGAGGTCAGAGACCTGGCCGTGTGGTGCCAGAACAACAACCTCTCCCTCAACGTGATCAAGACAAAGGACATGACTGTGCACTACAGGAAAAAGAGGACTGAGCACGCCCCCATTCTAATTAACAAGGCTGCAGTGGAGCAGGTTGAGAGCTTCAAGTTCCTTGGTGTCCACATCACCAACAAACTAACATGGTGCAAGCACACCAAGACAGTCGTGAAGAGGGCACGACGAAACCTATTCCCCCTCGAACAACTGAAAATATTTGGCATGGGTCCTCAGATCCTCAAAAGGTTATACAGCTGCACCATCGAGAGCATCCTGACTGGTTGCATCACTGCCTGGTATGGCAACTGCTCAGCCTCCGACCGCAAGGCACTACAGAGGGTAGTGCGAACGACCTAGTACGTCACTAGGGCCAAGCTTCCTGCCATCCAGGACCTCTATACCAGGCGGTGTCAGAGGACGGCCCTGTCAGGTTTTGGCCAGGACTGTTATGGTTTTTGTCACTAGATGTCCCCATTGCACCTTTTTTGAACCTTTAGTTTTTTCCTTTATCTATTATTGTTTGCACCTGTGTGTCATTCCCTTGTTGGTATTTAAACGCTGTGTGTTCCTCAGTTCTTTGCTCAGTGTTTGTATGTTAGCACCCAGCCCCAACCTTGTTGTGAACATATATTTCTCTTGTTGGATTTTCCAGAGGTTCTCTGGTTTAGTTCTTGTGTATTTTTGAGTAGTCTTTTGAGGTTTGTTTTTCACTGCTGTTTTTCCCACTTTGTGGAGTTTCTTTGTATTTTGGAGGATATCCATTTTGTGCCTCTTGGCTTTATTTTGGGACGTGGTGGATTTATATTCTTTGCCTGAAGATCTTGTCCTTTTATTAAATCATCATCTCTAGTACTGCTGAGTCTGCCTCATCTTCTGGGTTCTGCCGACTATTAGTGACTGTTTCTCTCACCGGGTCCTGACAGGCCCTAAAAAGTGTTAAAGACTCCAGCCACCTTAGTCATAGACTGTTCTCTCTGCTACCGCATGGCAAGCGTTACCGGAGTGCCAAGTATAGGTCCAAGAGGCTTCTAAACAGCTTCTACCCCCAAGCCATAAGACTCCTGAACATCTAATCAAATGGCTACCCAGACTATTTGCATTGCCCCCCCCCCCCCCCTCTTTTACACCACTGCTACTCTCTGTTGTTACCATCTATGCATAGTCACTTTAATAACTCTACCTACATGTACATACTACCTCGACTAACCGGTGCCCCCGCACATTGACTCTGTACCGGTACCCCCTGTATATAGCCTCGCTGTTGTTATTTTACTGCTGCTCTTTAATTGCTTGTTACTTTTATTTCTTATTCTTATCCATATATATTTTTTAACTGCATTGTTGATTAGGGGCTCGTAAGTAAGCATTTCACTCTAAGGTCTACAGCTGTTGTATTCAGTGCATGTGACTAAGAAAATGTTATTTGATTTGATTTACTCTGCGTCTCACAAAGACACGGCGGTTGGAACCAAAAATCTCAAATTTGGACTCATCAGACCAAAGGACAGATATCCACCGGTCTAATGTCCATTGCTCATGTTTCTTGGCCTAAGCAAGTCTCTTCTTCTTATTGGTGACCTTTAGTAATGGTTTCTTTGCAGAAATTCGACCATGAAGGCCTGATTCACGCAGTCTCCTCTGAACAGTTGATGTTGAGATGTGTCTGTTACTTGAACTCTGTGAAGCATTTATTTGGGCTGCAATTTCTGAGGGTGGTAACTCTAATGAACTTACCCTCTGCAGCCGAGGTAACTCTGGGTCTTCCTTTCCTGTGGCAGTCCTCATGAGAGCCAGTTTCATCATAGCGCTTGATGGTTTTAGCGACTGCACTTGGAGAAACTTTCAAAGTTCTTGAAATGTTCTGCATTGACTGATCTTCATGTCTTAAAGTAATGATAGACAGCCGTTTCTCCTTGCTTATTTGAGCTGTTCCTGCCATAATATGTACTAGGTATTTTACTAAATAGGGCTATCTTCTGTATACCACCCCTACCTTGTCACAACACAATTGATTGGCTCAAACGCATTAAGAAGGAAAGAAATTCCACTATTTCACTTTGAAGAAGGCACACCTGTTAATTGAAATGCATCCTAGGTAACTGAAACTGCCGGGGAGCAGGTAGCCTAGGGGTTAGAGCGGTGGGCCAGTAACCGCAAGTTTGCCAAAAGGTTGCTGGATCGAATCCCTGAGCTGACAAGGTAAAAATCTGTTGTTCTGCCCCTGAACAAGGCAGTTAACCCACTGTTCCCCGGTAGGCCATCATTGACTGACTTGCCTAGTTCAATAAAGGTTCAATAAGAAAACTACCTCATGAAGCTGGTTGAGAGAATTCCAAAAGGGTGCAAGCTGTCATCAAGGCAAAGAGTGGCTACTTTGAAGACTCTAAAATATATTTTTGATTTGTTTAACACTTTTTTGGTTATTACATGATTCCATATGTGTTACTTCATAGTTTTGATGTATTTACTATTATTATACAATGTAGAAAATTGTAAAAATAAAGAAAAACCCTGGAATGAGTAGGTGTGTCCAAACTTTTGATTGGTATTGTATATATACAGTGCATTCTGAAAGTTTTCAGACCCCTTCACCTTTTCCACATTGTATTACGTTACAGCCTCATTCTAAAATTGATAAAATTATTTCCCCCCTCATCAATCTTCACACAATACCCCATAATGACAAAGCGAAAACAGGTTTTTAGAAAAATGGAAATATACTGAAATATATGAGTAGGTGTGTCCAAACTTTTGACTGGTACTGTATGTTTATTTAAATATATATATATATATATATATATATATATATATATATATATATATATATATATATATACATATATATATATGCTATTCTAACGATTATTACGGAGATCGGTCATTTGGCTAGCCAATTACGGTCATTCTTAATTCCATGACCGATTCAGTCCTACCCAGACGACGGTTCACCACATTAATCCGCCCTCTACAACAGGCCTTCCTTCAGCTAAGGTGACTTTCCTCTCCCCTTTACAACAAACACACCACATAACAAGACCCAGATGAGACTATTATCAAGCACACACAAGAACAAAATTATCTCATGATTCCCCCATTCCAGCATCTCTCCAGTCAAGATTCCCTGTCAGCTCTAAATCCTGCAGCTTCCATGGATTACTGTGCATCTGGACAGAGGGGCACAGGGTGACGGAGGGAGAGCGTGAGAGGAAGGGGAGAGGGTAAGGAGGGGGGAATGGAGGGAGAGGGTAAGGAAGATAGGGAGGGATGAGGGGGGTGGGGATGAGCTTCCTCCCCTTCGGGCCCTCCCCTTTAGCCCCCCTCTCAGGGTTGAACTGCCCCAAGGGGAGAGGGGGAACAGGGGAGGGGAAAGGCTGTGACCTGGATGTCAAGGTCAACAGGGGTCAAGGTAAAGGGCAGGGTTCACTCTCACCCCTCAGGGAGAAAGTAAACACATGGAGATGCACTTTTCCTCATCTTTTGACCAATAATTAAATGAGAACCAACAGTGGACTTGTTATGCTTACAAAGATGGACACAGCTCAAACTTCAGGCCTGCAGGGCTCTGCATCCCTTTTTGAACAATCGGCGGCTGGTATACACATACATTAAAATAGAACTGAAAAGTATCCTCTCTATAATCTCAGCACCCAGAACTGAGTGCAGTGGCCAGCTCCTCAACAGTCGTCATGAGAGACTATCCCTTTCCATTGAATCAGGGAGTGACCGAGAGTGAGAGCCCCTACCTTAGTCTATGGCCCCTATGTACCTGGAGAGGTTTTGATGCTCAGGTTGCGGCTGAAGTCCTCTTTCAGGGCGGTGAGGACGGCGGCCGTCTCCTCCTTCACTTCCTCCAGACTGATGATATCCTCCGCCAGCGAGGAGTTGATGTTCACTTTGGCCGCCTGGCCCTTCGCTGCCTTCGCTGAGGGGGGAAAGAAAAGCAGCGGCCTTCACGACTTCAAAGGGGGAAGAACAGAAGGAGGATGGAGGAGAGGAAGGAGACCTGCATGCTGGTAGTCTAGTCTAGTCAATCAGAGTTATTACAAATAAAAGCAAAATGAGAAAACACAGTGAAGTGGGGTTTTCTTCAACCTTCTCAAAAAGACTAAAAAAGCTATTGAACGTTCCGTCCACCACTTCAGTACACGAGCAGAATAGAGATGGATGGATGGAGTCGTGATTCCTACCCCTATATTTCCTGAGCCTTTGAGGGTTTTTTGAGGGCAACACAAGACAAAATCAAATAGGTACAAAGCAGTTGAGAGGCAACCGGCCCTCCACTCACCTTTACTCATCTTGGTGGCATACAGGCGAACGCAGGTGGCGGCAGTGGGGCGATGTTTCGATGGGACTCTGGAGCTGACCACCAGCTGACAGGAAGACTTCAACAAAGGGACCAGGCATCGGCACAACGCCGGCCACAGTAGGCCCAGTTGACTCAATGCCATCGCTGTCACACACAGACACACAAATGACAGAGATACAGAGAAGCGTAACAAAAACATTCTTGGGACTTATGCAGATATTATTACAGTCTGATCTTATGATAACACACAAGCATAGTCACGCAAAATAAAAATACTAAAGTACTGAAATAAAATACCAACATCTATGTATCTAATTTTCCGTTCATATTAGTGTAGTGAAATTACAGTGCCATGGATGGCAAGCTGCAACAATAGCCAGCAGGGGGCGATATTTATGTCTATCTACATACTGTATGTTGCTGCCTCAAGTGTTAAGCACACAGCTGCTGCTAAATCATAAATATTTTTTTTTAAATGTTGAAAATGTGGGTGATAAAAGTTTGCAGTGTAAACTTAAACGACTAAACCCAGATATAAAGTATGTAGAAAAGATAATGGAGCAATATATTTTCAAATAAGATCATCTTTGACAACTGACAACCAGCCATGTGTCATACCCTGGATGACATCCTCTATTGTGTGTGATGAATTCACACTCCTTACACACCATTAAGAGAAATGGGGCACTACGATATACTATCACACCAGGTGGATAGACAGTGTCAACGTCATCCTTGGAAATCGCCTCAACAGTATGTTTGTGTGCCAATTAAATGGCACCCTATTCCCCACAAAGTGCACTACTTTTGACCAAAGCTCTATCAGTCCTGGTCAAAGGTAGTACACTATATAGGGAATAAGGTGCCATTTGGGATGCAACCTACATCTAAGTGTGAAGCTTCAGGCTTGGCTCCTAGTCATAATACCACCTTGCTGTATGTGTATAGAGAGATGGGCTACTGATATACAGTCAGTGGCCAGTTTATTAGTACACGAAAATGGTTCGCTCGTGGCTTGCTATATAAAGCAGGCAGACAGGCATCGAGGCATTCAGTTACTGTTCAATTGAACGTTAGAATAGGCAAAACCAGTGACCTAAGCGGCTTTGAGCATGGTATGATCGTTGGTGCCAGGCGAGCCGGTTCCAGTATCTCAGAAACGATTGGATTCCTTGGCTTTTTACGCACAAGTGTCTAGGTTTTACTGAGAATGGTGCGACAAACAAAAAACATCCAGTCAGCGGCAGTCCGGTGGGCAAGAACAGCTAGGTGATGAGAGAGGTCGAAGAAGAATGGCAAGAATTGTGCAAGCTAACAGGTGGGCCACAAACAGGCAAATAACGGCACAGTACCACAGGAGCGTGCAGAACGGCATCTCGGAACGCACAGCTCGTCGGTCCTCGTCATAGATGGGCTTTTGCAGCAGATGACCACACCGGGTTCGACTCTGATCAGCTAAAAACAAGAAGAAGTGGCTCCAGTGGGTACGCGATTACCAACACTGAACATTTGAGGAGTGGAAAAACATTGCCTGGTCTGACGAATCCTGGTTCCTGTTGCGTCATGCTGATGGCAGAGTCAGGATTTGGCGTCAGCAGCATGAGTCCATGGCCCCATCCTGCCCGGTGTCAACGGTACAGGCTGGTGGCTGTGGTGTCATGGTGTGGAGAATGTTTTCCTGGCACATGACAGGTCCCTTTATAGAATTGATCAACGTTTGAATGCCACAGCATATCAGCACATTGTTGCTGACCAGGTGCCTCCCTTCATGGCTACAGGGGGCCTGACCCAGTACTAGATGGGTTTACCTAATAGACTGGCCACTGAGTGTACATCACAAGAAGGCAGGGGGATCTAGGCAGGCAGGGTGATACTTATGTCTATCTACAGACTGTATGTTGCTGCTGTATGTTAGGACTCCCGAGTGGCGCAGCAGTCTAAGGCACTGCATCTCCGTGCTAGAGGTATCACTACAGACGCCCTAGTAAGAATCCAGGCTGTATTACAACCGGCCGTGATTGTAAGTCCCATAGGGCAGTGCACACTTGGCCCAGCATCATCCGGGATTGGCCATTGTAGGCAGTCATTGTAAATAGGTATTTGTTCTTAACTGACTTGCCTAGTTAAATAAAGGTCAAAAGAATGAACAAAAAATCCAGAACAGCCCACAGTCTCCCTTACAACCTCTGTGTTGTTACAGTCAGCAGCTCTCTACTGAATCAATAATATCTGGGACAGAAGGCAGAGACCATGCAAGTGCTTTATTCTCTAAATAAACCCAGGTTGGCTGATTTTATCACTCCCTTGTAAAGCCAGCAGCAGGCAGGCTCACTAAAAGACACGGCTGGTGCCTGGTGGTAAGGCTATAGGAAGATCAAAAATGAAAAGCATGACTCTTTTGTGTTACCTCTAGGGTATATGTAACAATTGGTAGTGTGTCTGAGTCCACTGGAAGCGATAGAGGAGGGATGATGGCTGTCTTTACACGTGAAGTGAAGCAGAAAAACTGTAGCACAGGTGTTCAGTGGGATACTGTATCTCTGTTTGATATTTCTTCATAAACTGCGAGTTCAGCTGGTATGCCCACATTGTACGACATCACTGAATATTGCTGGCCTATGTTGTTAAAAAGCTACAATTCTTAATTGAAACAATTACAAAGCGTCTCCTCCGACCATGTTTCGCTGAAAAGCTAAATTCATTGACAGAGCTATGGATGCAAAGACTGATCACCCATGATATTAAATATATAGTTTTAAGCATGTTCAGAGGCTATAGTGTTTGTTTATAGTTACCTTGTTAACAAACATTGGAGTAAAACTTAGGCCTATATTTTGGGTTCTGATGGGTTATGACAGTTGAACTAAGGTCATGAGTCATTTATAAATTGTATTCTTCAAGAATCAATGGGTATGTTACAGTATATCATTAATGTGTTATTCCAAAACATGATGTAGCAAGTAAGGATTATAGATTCAACTGTAGCATTTTACCAGACTTTTTAAGTCAAGGGGTATTAGATAGTTGACTGCATATCGATCATATCAATATCAATCATGCATGTGACACGCTGACACGAAAGCTAACTAGTTTAGCATGATAGCTACTACTAGCTAGCTAACGTTAAAAAAGTTTGTGGAATGTATCTGTCATATCAATCAATCAATCAAGTTTATTTTATATAGCCCTTCGTACATCAGCTAATATCTCGAAGTGCTGTACAGAAACCCAGCCTAAAACCCCAAACAGCTAGTAACAGCTCATATATGGAAGGAAGGTCATTGGACATGCATTCGAGTAACCTTAAAGACATATTGGATCGATACGAGAGTATATTTGGGATTTGATCTTTACACTGTAACTTCGTTGCATTTTAATGTTACTACTTAGCTATATCTTGTAAAATGTGTTTTTTTTGCGCAAGGCTGTGATGAGCGTTGGGAAAAATGCCGCGTTCACAATAACTGGGAACTCAGAAATCCCTGACTTCCGACTTTAGTGGGTGACAGCTGGGAACTCGGGGAAAAACAAACTCCGACTGGGGAAAATCGTTTTGAACCGCCATCTGATGCTAGTCGGACATAGGAAACTCGGAAATATCCGACTTGCTGATTCGTTGAACGCGGCACGTGTACACCTACAACCAGTTAGCAAGTCGGACATTTCAGAGTTTCTTAGTTCCGACTAAAATATCACTGACGTCATGAATACTGATTTCACGAATACTCAGTTGTCTTGAAAGCAGCAATACCTGGAGCCGACGCTTGCGTTATTCCTCATATTAATTCAAATAATATGTTTTGGGTGTCATCAATGTGTGTGCTCTTTTTGGGCGAGATTGTGTAAGACGTCATTCAAAGGCGCCTTTGTTTTTGCTATCTTGCGGCTAGTAGCTAGCTCACCGGAGCTTTGTGTACTAAGGTATTTTAACTAAATTATAGAATTCTATTGACGTTTTGTTGATATAGTAATCCCTTAACGTTGAGCCGTTCACCGTCAGACAAAGTTTCTACCGAACAAGGTAAATTAAACGTTTGATACAGACACTTAGTTCTAGCATAATAGCTAGCTTACTTCGTTAGCAAAGCTTGACACCCGTCCGTGTCGAGGGCTCTTGGCATTGACAAATCCATGTTGCAAGGTGAACAGAAACACAAAACAAACAATTCATATATATATATATTATATATATATTTATTTCCTGGTGGTGTATCTTTAGTCATCTAACTAGATCCATTGCCAATGATAGTTAACTGGATTGCTGTTAACGTAAACTAGCTAGCTAAATCAAATTGTATTGGTCGCGTACACATATTTTGCGGGTGTAGCGAAATGCTTATGTTCCTAGCTCCAACAGTGCAGTAATACCTACAATACAATACACGCAAATTCCCAAAAAGAAGGAGTCCAGAAATATTAGAACGAGCAATGCATGTCATAGTCTGGGATATAAATATAGATGCATATCATGGTGTGTATAGACATTATGGACAGTAACGTATATGAATTGAAAAGGTGTACAACAGCAGTTATATAACATGAGCTGTTACTAGCATTCAGTATATACACATGAAGTGGGTAAAACAGTATGTTAACATTATTAAAGTGACCAGTGTTCAATGACTATGTACATAGGGCAGCAGGGTTGAGTACCAGGTGGTAGCAGGCTAGTAACAGTGACTAAAGTTCAGGGAAGGGTACTGGGCTGAGGCTGGCTAGTGGTGACTATTTAACAGTCTGATGGCTAGTTAATGTTTCTGTCTGAACAGTGAACGCAGTGAAACGTATGATCACAAAAATAGGACCTGTGATTAGCTAGCTAGGCTACTTGATGTTTTCATTTTCATAAGGGTTTATCAGTATTTAATCAAGTTGTGGGCCACATTATTTTGCCGACGGGCACACTCCCAAAGCCTATCTCTCTCTTTCTCTCTCAGGAGACCCATGGAGTCTGCAGTGGAGACGGCGGAGAGTTCCCCCATTGTTACAGAACGCGAGAAACCTATTCGGTCTGCAGTAGAGACAGCGGAGAGTCCTCCTACCATTTCAGAAGGGAAGGAAGCCACACCATCAGCCGTGGAGGACCAGGATGTCACCGTAGTTTCAGAAAGCAAGAAAACTACACCTTCTGCAGTGGAGACGGCAGACAATGATGTCACTATCGTTTCCGAAAGCAAGAAACGTACACCTTCTGCGGTGGAGACGGCAGACGATGATGTCACTATCATTTCAGAAAGCAAGAAACCCACGACAGCACAGCTGGCCGTGGAGACCGTGGAGAATGCCTCTATCATTTCAGAAAGCTCGTCACACGAAGGCCATCGCCTGTGGATCGGGAACATCGATCCTAAAATCACAGAGTGAGTGAATCCCCTTGGTCCATGAACCTCGAGGTAGAATTTGTCCCTAACCACAGCTCTAGGATCAGATCGCCCTACTCTCAAATCCTTGCCTTAACCATCAGGTAGATTAAACATGTATTTAACCCTGAACCAGTGGTAAGGTAGCCTCGTACAACCAGCCTAATCTCACCAGCCTGCTACACAGATACGAATCATTTATGTGAGCTTGCGAGATCAGGCCGGTTGTACGAGGCTAGTTGTTATGGGCAACTTTTACTCTCTCCGCCCCTGACTGGGAGGTGGGGCGCTCGCTCTTCCCTGCCAGGGAGGCAATGCAGCAGCAGCCCAGCGGAGCAACCGCCGTGACTGGCCCGTATGATTGATTAGCCGTGTGTCTGTGAGGGCAGGAGAATGAGCAGACAACGTTGGGCGTGTGAAAGAGAGGCACTCGGGCATGGCGGCCTGTTCTGCTGAAGGGCTGCCATCATTTCTCACTCACCTGGCGTGTTTACTCTGTCAACCTGTAGCTTGCTGGCTGCTCTTTTTGCTTCAGAAGAAGGAGTGGGGTGGAGGGCAGCACAGGTTGGGATTGGCTGGTGGGCTCCTGGAAAATGTACAGCTTGCTGGGGCTGGTGTCTAGACAGGCATTTCCTTCCCCTCTACCCTCTGTTTTCCTTTAAATAACCTGGGGTGCATCCCAAATGGCACCCTATTCCCATAGGGCTCTGGTCAAAAGTAGTGCACTACATGGGGTATAAGGAAAACAACAAAATATGCCCACAGGGTGGTGATTGGTAAGATGAATTAGTTCACGTGCTCCAAGTGTTTGCTGTAGCACGACCTACTTCAGGGCCCTCCTCTCTGTAAAGTGACATGCAGGCAGGCAGCACTGTAGAGAGTTCTGTTCTTGTTTTCTGAGTGAGGGTCAGTATTCAGCTACAGTCACCTTGTTCTTTTTCTTTTTACAGCGAGCCAGGAGATCAAATAAGTGAGTAATGGAGATGAGGTAAAAATCTCTGCTGTAATTTCTTAGTTTTTCCGCTAATGTGTAGTCTCTGTCAGAGAGATTGATTGTGGTGTTGAAGAGGAGATAGGTCCTGGTAAAAAAAAGTATTGCAATATATAGGGACTAGGGGGCCATTTGGGACAAAGTCTTAGACTCACTGCTTGCTGCACCATCAGGAGCCATTGATCACTCATTTCTCTAAGGAGAAGTCCAAACTGGAAGATTCCCTTTTAACACGACCACACGGTTTCTACAACTGCTACTAGGCTACTTTCTCCCTGTCTCTTGTCCCTTTCGCGCTCTCTTTCTATCGTCCCTCTCGCGCTCTCTTTCTCTCGTCCCTCTAACGCTCTCTCTGTGTTTTTCTCTCTGTCTCTCTCAGCCAAGAATCCTTTATTTTCTCGTTATTTTCCATGCTAATTAATCCTCAGGTCTTAATGATGTCAGATCCTCAGCACCATCATCAGTCATGATCTCATGCCCTGCAGATCTCTGGAAGAATTCAGTCTCGGGACAAAGCTGAGCGATTGCTAAATTCCCCGTTTTTTTCCTTCTCTTGGAGAAACTACGAGTGGTAGAAAAGCTCAACTGAAGTTGGGAGATCATCGGAGTTTAGCTCGTTGAAAAATGCATAATTCCGAGGTCACAGTCTGGATTCTGTGAATGATTCTTTGAATGATATAGGCTGCATTTCATCTGGGAATGCTTTTGCTACCTTCCCCATATCTCAGGGAGCAGAATCAACACTTTGGCACATTTGTTTTTGAAGAGGCAGCTGAGCTCTTATAGCAGCAGATGTGATATCTTACGAAACATGTTGTGCACCAGTCTCAGGCACAGGCTGTCGTTAGACAAACACCAGCCTGACTGTGTTTCAAGAGTGTGTCTTTAGCGAAGGAGGCAACACCCCAACGCGCCTGCTCGACCCGCCTGCCCAGGCACATCTCCCACACACACACACACACACACACACACACACCACACACACATGGCTAGAGTTGGCACAATTACCGTATAACTGTGTAACTGACAATTATGGATGAAGACCGTCATGAAAATAAAATAACCGTTAAAATAACAAATGTGGATAAAACAGCTGACCGAAGAAGGAATTGGCTGGGCATTTGTGCGGTTGAGTCCGTTTCTGCTGTAACAGACTCTACAGTAACATGGACTTAACAACACGATGAGACTTTGTTGCTCCTTGCTGAGACAAGCAAGGTGTTGTAGCAAACAAATGTTCTGTTTCAGTGGTTCCCAAACTTTTTTTTAGTCCCGTACCCCTTCAAACATTCAACCTCCAGCTGCGTACCCCCTCTAGCACCAGGGTCAGTGCACTCCCAAATGTTGTTTTTTGCAATCATTGTAAGCCTGCCACACACACTATACAACATATTTATTAAACATAATGAGTGTGAGTTTTTGTCACAACCCAGCTCGTGGGAGGTGACAAAGAGCTCTTATAGGACCAGGGCACAAATAATAATCTAATAATAATAATCAATAATTTTGCTCTTTATTTAACCATCTTACATATGAAACCTTATTTGTTCATCAACTTGTGAGTAACTCACCACAGGTTAATGAGAAGGGTGTGCTTGAAAGGATGCACATAACTCTGCAATGTCGGGTTGTATTGGAGAGAGTCTCAGTCTTAAATAATTTTACACATACAGTCTGTGCCTGTATTTAATTTCATGCTAGTGAGGGCTGAAAATCCACTCTCACATAGGTACGTGGTTGCAAAGGGCATCAGTGTCTTAACAGCACGATTTGCCAAGGCAGGATACTCTGAGCGCAGCCCAATCCATAAATCTGGCAGTGGCTTCTGATTTTGAATTCAACTTTCACAGAACCGCTTGTTGCAATTTCGATGAGGCTCTCTTGTTCAGATATCGATAAGTGGACTGGAGGTTAGGGCAAGAAAGGGATAACGAATCCGTTGTTTGTAATTGCGTGCCCAACTCACTCAGGTGCTTCGCTATATCACATTTGACATTGTCTGTAGCTTGAGTTAATTTGCACACAAAAAAATCATACAATGATGGAAAGACCTGTGTGTTGTCCTTGTTAATGCAGACAGAGAAGAGCTCCAACTTCTTTATCATAGCCTCAATTTTGTCCGGCACATTGAATATAGTTGCAGAGAGTCACTGTAATCCTAGATTCAGATCATTCAAGCGAGGAAAAAACATCACCCAGATAGGCCAGTCGTGTGAGAAACTGGTCATCATGCATGTGGTCAGACAAGTGAAAATTATAGTCAGTAAAGAGAACTTTAAGCTCGTCTCTCAATTAAAAAGAAAAACGTGTCAATACTTTGCCCCTTGATAACTAGCGCACTTCTGTATGTTGTGAAAGCGTTACATATTCGCTGCCCATAGCTTTGCATAATGCAGAAAATACACAAGGGTTCAGGGGTCTTGCTTTAACAAAGTGAACCATTTTCACTGTAGTGTCCAAAACGTCTTTCAAGCTGTCAGGCGTTCCCTTGGCAGCAAGAGCCTCTCGGTGGATGCAGCAGTGTACCCAAGTGGCGTCGGGAGCAACTGATTGCACACACGTTACCACTCCACTATGCGCCATCAGTACCGACACCAACATGAGCAGCAGCTACGTTTGGCTATATACAGACCGTTAGTGGAATTCCCACGAGAGAGTAATGGTTAATGTGATTGGATGTTAATTATTTGACTAGACTACCTGTATTTGACATTGTGTTGTTATTTTGCTGAACACTAGATGGTGTAATTTTTTGGGGGTCAGTGAAACGAGGCTACTCAGGCAAGAAAAAAAACCTTACCCAAATGTATAGCCCCATTGGAAAATATAAATGGACTGTTTGAAAATGTGAAGGAACATTTTTTTGGGGTGTACCCCCGACGTGAGTATGCGTACACCAGTTTGGGAATATCTGCCTAGGCAATGTCCCCTCTCTGCAGCAGCACATGCAGTCAGGAGAGGAGAAAATGTGCATCTTAAAAATCAATTTTTATTAGTCACATGCGTTGAATACAACAGCTGTAGACCTTACAGTGAAATGCTTCCTTACGAGCCCCTTAACCAACAATGCAGTTTTAAAAGAAATACGGATAAGAAATAAAAGTAACAAGTAATCAAAGAGCAGCAGTAAAATAACAATAGCGGGACTATATACAGGGGGGTACCGGTACAGAGTCAATGTGCGGGGGCACCGGTTAGTTGAGGTAATATGTACATGTAGGTAGAGTTATTAATGTGACTATGCATAGATGGTAACAACAGAGAGTAGCAGCGGTGTAAAAGAGGGGGGGGGGGGGCAATGCATATAGTCTGGTTAGCCATTTGATTAGATGTTCAGGAGTCTTATGGCTTGGGGGTTGAAGCTGTTTACAAGCCTCTTGTACCTAGACTTGGTGCTCCAGCACCGCTTGCTGTGCGTTAGCAGAGAGAACAGTCTATGACTAAGGTGGCTGGAGGCTTTGACAATTTTTAGGGCCGACCTCTGACACCGCCTGGTATAGAGGTCCTGGATGGCAGGAAGCTTGGCCCCAGTGATGTACTGGGCAGTACACACTACCCTCTGTAGTGCCTTGCGGTCGGAGGCTGAGCAGTTGCCATACCAGGCAGTGATGCTAACCTTTTGAGGATCAGAGGACCCATGCCACATCTTTTCAGTCTCCTGAGAGGGTATAGGTTTCGTCGTGCCCTCTTCACGACTGTCGTGGTGTGCTTGGACTAGAGGTCGACCGATTAATCAGAATGGCCGATTTCAAGTTTCAATAACAATCGGTAATCGGCATTTTTGGACACCGATCATGGCCGATTACATTGCACTCCACGAGGAGACTGCATGGCAGGCTGACTACCTGTTATGCGAGTGCAGCAAGGAGCCAAGGTAAGGTGCTAGCTAGCATTAAACGTATGTTATAAAAAAACAATCAATCTTAACATAATCACTAGTTAACTACACATGGTTGATAATATTACTAGTTTTTTTAGCTTGTCCTGCGTTGCATATAATCGATGCGGTGCCTGTTAATGTATCATTGAATCACAGCCTACTTCGCCAAACGGGTGATTTAACAAGCGCATTCGCAAAAAAAGCACTGTCGTTGCACCAATGTACCTAACCATAAACATCAATGCCTTTCTTAAAATGAATACACAAGTATATATTTTTAAACCTGCATATTTAGTTAATTTTGCCTGCTAACATGAATTTATTTTAACTAGGGAAATTGTCACACTTCTCTTACGTTCTGTGCAACAGAGTCAGGGTATATGCAGCAGTTTGGGCCGCCTGGCTCGTTGCGAACTGTGAAGACTATTTCTTCCTAACAAAGACAGCCAACTTCGCCAAACGGGGGATGATTTAACAACGCGCATTTGCGGAAAAAAGCACAATCGTTGCACGAATGTACCTAACCATAAACATCAATGCCTTTCTTAAAATCAATACACAGAAGTATATATTTTTAAACCTGCATATTTAGTTAAAAGAAATTCATGTTAGCAGGCAATATTAAACGAGGGAAATAGTGTCACTTCTCTTGCGTTCATTGCACGCAGAGTCAGGGTATATGCAACAGTTTGGGCCGCCTGGCTCGTTGTGAACTAATTTGCCAGAATTTTACGTAATTATGACATAACATTGCAGGTTGTGCAATGTAACAGCAACATTTAGACTTATGGATGCCACCCGTTAGATAAAATACAGAACGGTTCCGTATGTCACTGAAAGAATAAACGTTTTGTTTTCGAGATGATAGTGTCCGGATTCGGCCATGTTAATGACCTAAGGCTCGTATTTCTGTGTGTTATTATGTTATAATTAAGTCTATGATTTGATAGAGCAGTCTGACTGAGCGATGGTAGGCACCAGCATGCTTGTAAGCATTCATTCAAACAGCACTTTCGTGCGTTTTGCCAGCAGCTCTTCGCAATGCTTCAAGGTGGCAATACTAAAGTACCTATTAGAACATCCAATAGTCAAAGGTATATGAAATACAAATGGTATAGAGAGAAATAGTCCTATAATAACTACAACCTAAAACTTCTTACCTGGGAATATTGAAGACTCATGTTCAAAGGAACCACCAGCTTTCATATGTTCTCATGTTCTTAGCAAGGAACTTAAACGTTAGCTTTTTACATGGCACATATTGCACTTTTACTTTCTTATCCAACACTTTGTTTTTGCATTATTTAAACCAAATTGAACATGTTTATTTGAGACTAAATTGATTTTATTGATGTATTATATTAAGTTAAAATAAAAGTGTTCATTCAGTATTGTTGTAATTGTCATTATACAAAAAAAATTTTGTAAAATATATATATATATATATATATAAAAATCGTCCGATTAATCGGTACCGGCTTTTTTTGGTCCTCCAATAATCGGTATCGGCGCTGAAAAATCATAATCGGTCAACCTCTAGCTTGGACCATGTTAGTTTGTTGGTGATGTGAACACCGAGGAACTTGACGCTCTCAACCTGCTCCACTGCAGCCCCGTCGATGAGAATGGGGGAGTGCTCGGTCCTCTCTTTCCTGTAGTTCGCAATCATGTCCTTTGTCTTGATCACATCAGGAAGTCCAGGATCCAGTTGCAGAGAGAGGTGTTTAGTCCCAGGGTCCTTAGCTTATTGATGAGCTTTGAGGGGACTATGGTGTTGAACGCTGAGCTGTAGTCAATGAATAGCATTCTCACATAGGTGTTGCTTTTGTTCAAGTGGGAAAGGGCAGTGTGGAATGCAATAGAGATTGCATCATCTGTGGATCTGTTGGGGCGGTATGCAAATTGGAATGGGTCTAGGGTTTCTGGGATAATGGTGTTGATGTGAGCCATGACCAGCCTTTCGAAGCACTTCATGGCTACAGACGTGAGTGCTACGGGTCGGTAGTCGTTTAGGCAGGTTAGCTTAGTGTTCATGGGCACAGGCACTATGGTGGTCTGCTTAAAACATGTTGGTATTACAAGACTCGGACAGGGAGAGGTTGAAAATGTCAGTGAAGACACTTGCTAGTTGGTCAGCGCATGCTCGCAGTACACGTCCTTGTAAAACCGTCTGGCCCCGCGGCCTTGTGAATGTTGACCTGTTTAAAGGTCTTACTCACATCGGCTGCGGAGAGGGTGATCACAGTCTTTCGAAACAGCTGGTGCTCTCGTGCATGTTTCAGTGTTATTTGCCTCGAAGCGAGCATAGTGGTAGTTTAGCTTGTCTGGTAGGCTCGTGTCACTTAGCAGCTCTCGCCTGTGTATTATTATTTTTGTTGCTATTCTAATGGTTGTTACGGTGACCGCGTTTTTTTGTCTGACCAATAAACGTCATCCAAAATTCCATGACCATCACAGCCCTATAACACGGCTCCACCCAACGCATGGAGGTAGAAGAGGAAAGGTAGAAAAGGATGGGAGGAAAGACCTGGCTGGGAGAATTCACTGCCCTCTTTAACTTATCCTTTACCAGGAAAGACCTGCTTTGGAAGACTGCCTCCTTTACCTCATGTTCATGTGAGATTATAGACCATAAAACATGGCCTCTGGGTCATGTCAGATGTTGGACCAGGCAAACGGACCAGGCAAACGGTCTCTTTCTCTTGGTCTCTTACTTTCTCTCTGTCTGTCTCTCTCTGGTGCCCAATTTGAGAGTGGTCGCCATATTCAGAGAGCATTCAGTTCCTCCCTGACTCAGTCCTCAAATAGATGGAGGAACTGTAGGTGCTGGTTCGCTTCACTGCCTGGTTATTTAACAGATGTCCAGCTTGGCTCGGGTTCATGCTTTCACAGAAGAACCCCCTCGAGCAAGGAGATCACTCCTCCCCTCACCAACCCTTAGCTCCCCTCCTCAATCTCCTGCCGGCCGGCACGTTTTACAACACCCAGGAGAAGTGCATTGTGGTCTGTTACAGGCCAGACGTGGTCCCGTCCCCTCCCGTGGTCCTTCCCGGTGTATCAGCCCACTATCAATTCCTCAATCTGTGCCAGCAGCAGGTCGCAGGAAGACACTCCATTCCAGCCTGCAGAGGGTGGAGTCTGGGAAAGTGAGAAATTCTGCTTGTAGAGAAAGCTCCTGGGAGGCCAAGGAAAGACATTAATACATCCAGTCCATGGGTGTACCCACAATAACATCCTATACCCTATGTAGTCCACTAATTTTGACCAGGCCCCATAGGGCTTTGGTCAAAAGTAGTGCACTGTATAGGGAATAGGGTGCCATTTGGGACGTAACCCGGGATCCCTAGTACTCCCACAACTCCTGCTCCTGGGCTACATACCTTTCCACGATTTAAAAATAACTGCTGGACAAATGTATGAAAGCAACAAGCATCTCTGTTAGGCTACTTGTACACAACACAATTCCCAGGCAGTCACTCCGGGGAGAAAAAAAATAAAGGCTCACCCATGTTTTTTTTACATTTATTTACGTAACATGGGCTACCAAGGGACATTCACATTCTAATTGTTTTACATTTTGAAATAATGTAGCTATTTCTTTAAACTAAGTGATTAGTCTTCCATAGGAAACATTTTGTGTTGTATCTGACCTTAGCTTGAGATCAATAAATATCAAATCAAATGTATTTATATAGCCCTTCTTACATCAGCTGATATCTCAAAGTGCTGTACAGAAACCCAGCCTAAAACCCCAAACAGCAAGCATTGCAGGTGTAGAAGCACAGTGGCTAAATACTGGTTAGACCTAGACTATTGCCTGACCTGAGGCTCTATTGCATTATGTGGAATTCAATGTCAGCCAATGTAGCTGCATGTCATGCTTCCAACGTACCTGTGATGACTATGACACAACCACTACCCGTTTTATAATTCCATAAGAGATAATGAATGTAGGCAAAAGTTACAGTACCAGTCAAAAGTTTGGACACACCCACTCATTCAAGGGTTTTTCTTAATTTTTTAATATGTTCCTCATTGTAGAATAATAGCAAAGACAGCAAAACACATATGGAATCATGTAGTAACCAAAAAAGTGTTAAACCAATCAAAATATATAAGAGATTCTTCAAAGTAGCCACCCTTTGCCCTGATCACCGCTTTGCACACTCTTGGCATTCTCTCAACCAGCTTCACCTGGATTGCTTTTCCAGCAGTCTTAAAGGAGTTCCCACATGCTGGGCCCTTGTTGGCTGCTTTTCCATTCACTTTGCGATCCAACTCATCCCAAACCATCTCAATTGGGTTGAGGTCGGGTGATTGTGGAGGCCAGGTCATCTGATGCAGCACTCCATCACACTCCTTCTTGATCAAATAGCCCTTACACAGCTTGGAGGTGTGTTGGTCATTGTTCTGTTGAAAAACAAATGATAGTCTCACTAAGTGCAAACCAGATGGGAAGGCTTATCGCTGCAGAATGCTGTGGGAGCCATGCTGGTTAAGTGTGCTCTGAATTCTAAATAAATCAGACAGTGTCACCAGCAAAGCACCATCACACCACCTCCTCCATGCTTCACGGTGGGAACCACACATGCGGAGATCATCTGTTCACCTACTCTGGATCTCACAAAGACACAGCGGTTGTGTCTTTGTGAAACAATGGACAGATTTCCACCAATCTAATGTCCATTGCTCATGTTTCTTGGCCCAAGCAAGTCTCTTCTTATTATTGGTGTCCTTTAGTAGTGGTTTCTTTGCAGCAATTTGACCATGAAGGTCTAATTCACACAGTCTCCTCTGAACAGTTGATGTTGAGATGTGTCTGTTACTTGAACTCTGTGAAGCATTTATTTGGGCTGCAATTTCTGAGGCTGGTAACTCCAATGAACTTGTCCTCTGCAGCAGAGGTAACTCCGGGTCTTCCTTTCCTGTGGCGGTCCTCATGAGAGCCCGTTTCATCATAGCGCTTGATGGTTTTTGCGACCGCACGTGAAGAAACTTTTAAAAGTTTTTGAAATGTTCCGCATTGTCTGTGACCTTCATGTCTTAATGATTGACTGTCATTTCTCTTTGCTTATTTGTGCTGTTCTTGCCATAATATGGACTTGGTCTTTTACCAAGTAGGGCTATCTTCTGTATACCTCCCCTACGTTGTCACAACACAACTGATTGGCTCAAGCGCATTAAGAAGGAAAGAAATTCCCCAAATTAACTTTGAACAAGGCACACCTGTTAATTGAAATGCATTCCAGGTGACTACCTCATGAAGCTGGTTGAGAGAATGCCAAGAGGGTGCAAAGTTGTCATCAAGGCCAAGGGTGGCTACCTTGAAGAATCTCAAATATATTTTTGATGTTAACACTTTTTTGGTTACTACATGATTCCATATGTGTTGTTTCATAGTTTTAATGTCTTCCCTATTAAAAAATGAAAAACCCTTAAATGAGTAGGTGTGTCCAAACTTTTGACTGGTACTGTATATTGTGACCCTATGACTAGGTAGCATTTCTATTCATCTGGTCATGCCCAGTCTACACTGTTGATGTTCTTCTGATAACTCCCTGAAATGGTAGCATGCAGCATAGGCTTTTGGCGTTCACGGACAGTGATAGTTGGCTCGGACAACAGAGAGAATGCACTCTCCTACGCACAGACTGCATGCTAGGCTGCCCACCAATACAGACCGTCGACATGGAAATATGAAATTGGCTGCTTCTTGTTCAGACTGCCCCCCCCCCCCCCCCCCCCCCCCATTACAGCGTGGACTAAATATATCTCCTTTACTGTTGTCCCAACTTCTCTCTCGGTTATACGGTAGATGGCGTGTGAGAGAACTCTCGTAATCACTTCTACTTGAACTTCACAGTGTGTGGAATGAGTGTAGGCTTGAATCTTATGCCAACATATTGAGTCTTGTGTCGGGAGGTATAACCTCAAGTTCCCTCTGAATCACTGGTGCAGCTGTTAGCCATGGTCATGACAAATTCATCTATTGATTGGTACAAGGCCGGGCCAGTACAGTATGTACTACTGTAAGGAACTCTTCATAGTTTAACACTTGTTAACAGGGCAATGAGGCTATAGTCGAGACCACCTCAAGAGTCAGACGGTCAAGCAATTAATATATTTTTATAATGGATCCTGGATGTTAGTGACAATGAATCCGAATGCTAATAACCTTCTGAGTGGAAGGTGGACGTGTTCAATTTCCCACGACTATTGTAGGCTAACAGGCCAAGGCAGTTACGGCAGCTAGCCGCACGCAGCCGTGCACTGTACAGTAGCGAATGTTTTTCTTGAATTCAGGCTTCCTCTTTTTCTTTTTTTTTTCTCTCATTGTCCTGCCGCTGTATCCTCTGTATTGTGTGGATGAAAGATTTACTGCGGCTAAAAAGGTGTAAGAGACCGGTCATTCTAATCAGGAGCAGGTGACAGGGAAGGCAAATAGAGTCATGCTATATGATGTTTTATGAATAGGTTGGACTGTCCGTGACAAAGGAATGTTAGCTAATTTATGTTATGAGTCGTCTTAGTTGATGGTGGAAGTCTGGCGTTGAAAGACCCGGCCTGTATTGAAAGAGACATTTTCGTAATGATTTGTTTCAACCGATTCTACTGGAATTCAATTTAGTCTTTATATGAATCAAATGTGTTTGGAGATTACACATGTCCACTAAATGTTATTTCAAAGTAATACGTGACTGAGTTTATCCAAGCAAATCAAATACAGAAACGACAAAATACATTGATTTTACGTTGTCACAGCAGATCAAACGCGCTGGAGTGAGTCTCAGTATAAGTGTGTGTGTTTCCTCTACAGGTATCACCTGGTGAAGCTTCTGGAGAAGTTTGGGAAGGTGAAACAATTTGACTTCTTGTTCCACAAGTCCGGACCGTTGGAGGGCCAGCCCCGAGGATACTGCTTTGTTAACTTCCACACCAAAGAGGTGCGACACCCCACCAGCCATTTCACATCTTTCAATTCCAAGAAAAGACAGTCTCTGCTTCATATGAATTTACATTTGAGTCATTTAGCAGACGCTCTTATCCAGAGCGACTTAATAGTGCGTTCATCTGAAGACGGCTAGTCGAGACGACCACATTTCACAGTCGTTGTAAGTAAATGTTTCCCAAATGAAGTAGTTATCAGCTTATTGGTAAAGATAAGTGCATTGTATAAATGTGCATTGGCAATTAACTCACAAAAGTGAAAAGTTAGGGCAAGTCAAAAGCTATACACAGCATAGACAAAAGATACAGTATAGCCAACCGTTTCCCATCTCTCCCCGTGAAGATATTGTCTCAAACTTCATAGGGCTCTTCAGGGCTCCACCAAAGCTGAGATAAAGATCTCTTATTCACTGTGAGTGTCTCAAGTGTGATGGGAGGCTGTCCCTGGGGTGTTATTCAGAGGAAGTGTGTATTTATTAGTCTCATACACACGCAAACACACACACCACTAGAGCCCCACGGACTGGGTGATCCATCCATCAGTCGTTACTGTCTCTGTTATCACTTTATGATAAATAATATTGATTTGTATAAGAGCTCTTTGATAAGTGTTTGCTAAATGACTACAATGTAGTGATACTGGCCTCGTTTTTCATGGTGAAATTGTTTTTTTCATGAGGATCAAACCCCTTTTTCCCGTCTCCAGGAGGCTGAGAGGGCGATCCATTGTCTGAATGGGAAGCTGGCCCTGTCCAAGAAGCTGGTGGTGCGCTGGGCACACGCACAGGTAAAGGTAAATGTCACCCGGTTAAAGCTCTCGCCTTTTACACACACACACACACACACACACGGACACACACGGACAAACACGGACACACACACACACACGGACACACACGGACAAACACGGACAAACACGGACAGAAAGACAGACAGACAGCATGGCCTGTGATTCATTGTGTGTCCCTCTCTTAGGGCAAAAAGGCCAGCCTTAACCTAAGTGTCCTGCATACAGCACTGTGTTTGCCTGTGGTCTGCTCAGTGGTGTGTGTGAGTGTTGTTGGGTACAACAAAATGGCAGCATGGTGTACAGGCCACACATGGACATGGTACGAGTGTAGAACAGTAGCAGAAAGGCAGGAGTGTGGGACTGGAGAGGACAGTGCTCCAGTCAGTGGGGAGATCTCTTGGACTCCAGCAACCCTGGTCTGTCCCTAACAATAGGCAGCTGCCGTATGGACTAAGGAAATCCTGTATGGGACCGAATCACGCCCCTCCTGTACACCCCCTGTCCCCCCACTCTCCCCTGAGGGGAATGAGACACCAGGTTCAGGTCAAGGTTAGCAGTGCAGCCCTCCTTTGACAATAACAAGCAGCGGACAACTGGTTCCAGACCCCCCCCCCCCACCCCTCTCAAGGTTCATGACATGCTCCCCACATAAGACAGATCAAGAATAACAAATCACATTTTATTTGGCACATGCCTTCGTAAACCCATAGGTGTAGACTAACCATGAAATGCTTACTCCCCAACAATGCAGAAAGACAGAAATAGATAAATACACAACGCGTAACGATAACTTGGCTATATACATGGGATACCAGTACAGAGTTGATGTGCAGGGGTATGAGGTAATTGAGCTAGATATATACATATAGGGATTTTTACCTTTATTTAACTAGAAAAGTCAGTTAAGAACAAATTCTTATTTACAATGACGACCTACCAAAAGGCAAAAGACCTCCTGTGGGGACGGGGGCTGGGATTAAAAAATAAGATAAATAAATAACATATAAATATAGGACAAAACACACATCACGATGAGAGACAACACTACATAAAGAGAGACCTAGACGACAACATAGCAAGGCATCAACACCTGACAACACATCATAAAGAGAGACCTAGACGACAACATAGCAAGGCATCAACACCTGACAACACAGCATGGTAGCAACACAACATGGTACAAACATTATTGGGCACAGACAACAGCACAAAGGGCAAGAAGGTAGAGAACAATACATCACGCAAAGCAGCCACAACTGCCAGTAAGAGTGTCCATGATTGAGTCTTTGAATGAAGAGATTGAGATAAAACGGTCCAGTTTGAGTGTTTGTTGCAGCTCGTTCCAGTCGCTAGCTGCAGCGAACTGAAAAGACGAGCGACCCAGGGATGTGTGTGCTTTGGGGACCTTGAACACAATGTGACTGGCAGAACGGGTGTTGTATGTGGAGGATGAGGGCTGCAGTACATTTCTCAGATCGGGGGGAGTGAGGCCTAAGAGTGTTTTATAAATATGCATCAACCAGTGGGTCTTGCGACAGGTATACAGAGATGACCAGTTTACAGAGGAGTATAGAGTACAGTGATGTGTCCTATAAGGAGCTTGGTGGCAAATCTGATGGCCGAATGGTAAAGAACATCTAGCTGCTCGACATCTATAAATGATGTCTCCGTAATCTAGCATGGGTAGGATGGTCATCTGAATCAGGGTTAGTTTGGCAGCTGGGGTGAAAGAGGAGCAATTACGATAGAGGAAACCAAGTCTAGATTTAACTTTAGCCTGCAGCTTGGATATGTGCTGAGAGAAGGACAGTGTACCGTCTAGCCATACTCCCAAGTACTTGTATGAGGTGACTACCTCAAGTTGACTACATCAAGCTGAGGTGATGAGGTGACTTCCTCAAGCTGAGGTGATGAGGTGACTTCCTCAAGCTGAGGTGATGAGGTGACTTCCTCAAGCTGAGGTGATGAGATGACTACCTCGAGCTGAGGTGATGAGGTGACTACCTCGAGCTGAGGTGATGAGGTGACTACCTCGAGCTGAGGTGATGAGGTGACTACCTCGAGCTGAGGTGATGAGGTGACTACCTCGAGCTGAGGTGATGAGGTGACTACCTCGAGCTGAGGTGATGAGGTGACTACCTCGAGCTGAGGTGATGAGGTGACTACCTCGAGCTGAGGTGATGAGGTGACTACCTCGAGCTGAGGTGATGAGGTGACTACCTCGAGCTGAGGTGATGAGGTGACTACCTCGAGCTGAGGTGATGAGGTGACTACCTCGAGCTGAGGTGATGAGGTGACTACCTCGAGCTGAGGTGATGAGGTGACTACCTCGAGCTGAGGTGATGAGGTGACTACCTCGAGCTGAGGTGATGAGGTGACTACCTCGAGCTGAGGTGATGAGGTGACTACCTCGAGCTGAGGTGATGAGGTGACTACCTCGAGCTGAGGTGATGAGGTGACTACCTCGAGCTGAGGTGATGAGGTGACTACCTCGAGCTGAGGTGATGAGGTGACTACCTCGAGCTGAGGTGATGAGGTGACTACCTCGAGCTGAGGTGATGAGGTGACTACCTCGAGCTGAGGTGATGAGGTGACTACCTCGAGCTGAGGTGATGAGGTGACTACCTCGAGCTGAGGTGATGAGGTGACTACCTCGAGCTGAGGTGATGAGGTGACTACCTCGAGCTGAGGTGATGAGGTGACTACCTCGAGCTGAGGTGATGAGGTGACTACCTCGAGCTGAGGTGATGAGGTGACTACCTCGAGCTGAGGTGATGAGGTGACTACCTCGAGCTGAGGTGATGAGGTGACTACCTCGAGCTGAGGTGATGAGGTGACTACCTCGAGCTGAGGTGATGAGGTGACTACCTCGAGCTGAGGTGATGAGGTGACTACCTCGAGCTGAGGTGATGAGGTGACTACCTCGAGCTGAGGTGATGAGGTGACTACCTCGAGCTGAGGTGACTACCTCGAGCTGAGGTGATGAGGTGACTACCTCGAGCTGAGGTGATGAGGTGACTACCTCGAGCTGAGGTGATGAGGTGACTACCTCGAGCTGAGGTGACTACCTCAAGCTGAGGTGATGAGGTGACTAGCTCAAGGTGACTACCTCAAGCTGAGGTGATGTGGTGACTACCTCAAGCTGAGGTGATGAGGTGACTAGCTCAAGCTGAGGTGATGAGGTGACTAGCTCAAGGTGACTACCTCAAGCTGAGGTGATGAGGTGACTAGCTCAAACTCTAAACCCTCAGTGGTAGTAATAAACCTTCCTGGGAAGAGGGGCATTCTTCTTACCAAACCACATGACGTTTGTTTTGGAGGTGTTCAGAACAAGGTTATGGGTAGAGAAAGCTTGTTGGACACTAAGAAAGGGATAAAGTGACTAGGCAACAGGGTAGACCAACAGTAACAGCAGCGCATGTGATGTGTCAAACGAGGTAGTGCAAAAAGGGTCAATACACAGATAGTCCGGGCTATTGGTTAACTATTTAACTAACTATTTAGCAGTCTTATGACTTGGGGGTAGAAGCTGTTTAGGGTCCTGTTTGTTCCAGACTTGGTGCATTGGTACCGCTTGCCGTGCGGAAGCGGCGAGAACAGTCTATGACTTGGGCGGCCGGAGTCTTTGATGATTTCTAGGACCTTCCGCCGACTGGTTTAGAGGTCCTGGATGGCTGGGAGCTCGGCCCCGGTGATGCGTGTGCGTCTAGTCCATTTCCACATCCCGTGTCTGACTCACTGAGCCATTCTGTATCGAGTGACATTAACACCAATAGGATTCAATCATTTTGATGACATTTTTTTTATTTTAAATATCATTTTTAAGTAACGGTCACGTTATTTTTTATTTTACCGTTATTTTACCAGGTAAGTTGACTGAGAACACGTTCTCATTTGCAGCAACGACCTGGGGAATAGTTACAGGGGAGAGGAGGGGGATGAATGAGCCAATTGTAAACTGGGGATTATTAGGTGACCATGATGGTTTGAGGGCCAGATTGGGAATTTAGCCAGGACACCGGGGTTAACACCCCTACTCTTACGATAAGTGCCATGGCATCTTTAATGACCTCAGAGAGTCAGGACACCCGTTTAACGTCCCATCCGAAAGACGGCACCCTACACAGGGCAGTGTCCCCAATCACTGCCCTGGGGCATTGGGATATTTTTTAGACCAGAGGAAAGAGTGCCTCCTACTGGCCCTCCAACACCACTTCCAGCAGCATCTGGTCTCCCATCCAGGGACTGACCAGGACCAACCCTGCTTAGCTTCAGAAGCAAGCCTGCAGTGGTATGCAGGGTGGTATGCTGCTGGCTCGTCATTCAAGGATTCGTGCTGTTGATTTGCACGCGGTTTGATTTTGCCATGTTCTGTAATATAAATTCACCATGGCTTAACCGAGGGGATGGACAGGCCGACTGTCTGGAGATCTCCAGCTTTGTCATCAGATATGCGTCAACCACTGGACGGATGTCGTCCCCCCCCCCTTTCCCCAGAAACGTTGAGAGTCGTTCACCTCTGAGCCCGACCTTTTGAACCTGTGAACTTAGAGATAATGGAGGGAAGAGGCAATGATCTAAGGAGAGGAATGTGATACGGGTCACGCGTGCAGTAAATAGACCCTTGGTGCTTGCCTGTCCGGAACGTATAGGATACATTCTTATAGAACGCCTTGTAAAATGGAGGGAAGGGAGTATTTGAGGGTCATTGTTTGACGCCTAATCATGGTCCTAAATGTATGACCTCAGCATCTATTATGACTAGTGGGTTGTTAAGTACTCTGGCGTGAGAAAGCAAGGGGCCCGTTTGTTTGCTTTCATTGTAATACTTATTTCCATGTTGCGTTGAGGAAGAGTCATTTTCATGACTGATATGTGGTTGTCTCACCTAGCTATCTTAAAGGGACGCTTTGGGATTCGGGCAGCGAGGCCCTTTCTCTACTTCCCCAGAGTCCGATGAATTCACGGATACCCATTTTCTATCTCTGCGTCCAGTCTAAAGGAAGTTTGGAGGTAGTTCAGCGAGCCAATGCTAACTAGCGTTAGCGCAATGACTGGAAGTCTATGGTATCTGCTAGCACGCTGGCAGTTACCATGGACTTCCAGTCTCGTTGCTCCGACGCTAGTTAGCAATTGCGCTAAATGCTGGTTAGCAACTTCCTTCAAACTGCACACGGAGACATAGAAATGCCACGAGTTACTCTTGTCTCTGGGGAGGTAGATAAGGGGCCTCATTGCCGACCTGAAGCATCCCTTTGAGATAGATGCACCAACTGTAAGTCTCTCAGGATAAGAGCGTCGGCTAATTGACGAATGTCAGAAAAATGTCATTCATCCATTCATATTGGTTCAGAAAGCAACACGATGCATTTTGAACCCGCTTATTAAAAATGCATCCTATTGATCCTAACTGATTACTAGACCTGGTAATTCTAATATGAGTCTTTTCTTGTATGTTGATGTGTTTTTTTCGTTCTTCTCTCTACAGGTTCACATTGCATCACTCACGTTGGGGAAGTTCTGAGGGGCGGTTTTTGAGAGGAATGAATGCACAGTTATATTGCTGTGCCGTTCACCTTCCCCACAATGCCTCAGAAAAGGGCATCACAATGCCAGTGAGGGGATTTGACCAAAAGCAGCAGCAGACAAACGGAGTGACCTGGTCCCTCCATGGTGCAACCGTAATCTAAACGGGCTCCGCTCTGGTTACCTGGTCCAACCATGGTGCGACTGTAGGCAACCTACCGTAAGCTAGCTGGCCCCAAAGCTCTGCTCCATCTGTGGTTACCAGCTCATGTTCTGCTCAGCAGCCAGCCATGTGGGAGGAAGTTGCAGTTCATTCTCTAGAAACTCTCCTTATACCTCATCATGTCCTATGTTACTTTACTTACATGTCTCACAGATGTTCTTCTCCTTGCTTTTGTTTTTGTATCTCTGTTTGTTTGTCTCTCTGTCTCTCTCTCTCTGTCTCTCTCTCTCTTGTCTCTCTCTCTCTCTGTCTCTCTCTCTCTCTGTCTCTCTCTCTCTCTATGTCTCTGTCTCTCTGTCTCTCTCTCTCTCTATGTCTCTGTCTCTCTGTCTCTCTGTCTCTGTCTCTCTGTCTCTCTCTCTCTCTCTGTCGATCTCTCTCTTTGTCTCTCTCTCTCTTTGTCTCTCTCTCTCTCTCTCTCTCTCTCTGTCTCTCTCTCTCTGTCTCTCTCTCTCTGTCTCTCTCTCTCTGTCTCTCTCTCTGTCTCTGTCTCTCTGTCTCTCTGTCTCTGTCTCTCTGTCTCTCTCTCTCTCTCTTTGTCTCTCTCTGTCTCTCTCTCTTTCTTTGTCTCTCTCTCTCTCTCTCTGTCTCTCTCTCTCTGTCTCTCTCTCTCTGTCTCTCTCTCTCTCTCTCTCTCTCTGTCTCTCTCTCTCTGTCTCTCTCTCTCTCTTTGTCTCTCTCTCTCTTTGTCTCTCTCTCTTTGTCTCTCTCTGTCTCTCTCTCTCTGTCTCTCTCTCTGTCTCTCTCTCTGTCTCTCTCTGTCTCTCTCTGTCTCTCCCTGTCTCTCCCTGTCTCTGTCTCTGTCTCTCTCTCTCTCTCTCTCTGTCGCTCTCTCTCTTTGTCTCTCTCTCTCTTTGTCTCTCTCTGTCTCTCTCTCTCTGTCTCTCTCTCTCTTGTCTCTCTCTCTCTCTGTCTCTCTCTCTCTGTCTGTCTCTCTCTCTCTGTCTCTCTCTCTCTGTCTCTCTCTCTCTGTCTCTGTCTCTCTGTCTCTGTCTCTCTGTCGCTCTCTCTCTTTGTCGCTCTCTCTCTTTGTCTCTCTCTCTCTTTGTCTCTCTCTCTCTCTCTCTCTGTCTCTCTCTTTGTCTCTCTCTCTCTCTCTCTGTCTCTCTCTTTGTCTCTCTCTTTGTCTCTCTCTCTCTTTGTCTCTCTCTCTCTCTCTCTCTGTCTCTCTCTTTGTCTCTCTCTCTCTCTCTCTGTCTCTCTCTTTGTCTCTCTCTGTCTCTCTCTCTTTCTTTGTCTCTCTCTCTCTCTGTCTCTCTCTCTCTCTGTCTCTCTCTCTGTCTCTCTCTCTCTGTCTCTCTCTCTCTCTCTGTCTCTCTCTCTCTCTGTCTCTCTCTCTCTTTGTCTCTCTCTGTCTCTCTCTCTCTGTCTCTCTCTCTGTCTCTCTCTCTGTCTCTCTCTCTGTCTCTCTCTGTCTCTCTCTGTCTCTCTCTGTCTCTCTCTGTCTCTCCCTGTCTCTGTCTCTGTCTCTCTCTCTCTGTCTCTCTCTTTGTCTCTCTCTTTCAGAGGTTTGAGGGTTTCAGAGGGGATAAGAATGGTCCTGCCAGCCTGGAGCCGTCCTGCAGCGCAGAACTAGACTTACCAACCAATCTCAGGTCGGTCCAATCTCTCTGCCCCTCCTCCCTCTCTGACTCTCCCTTCATAGTTCACTCACCCTCCCCCCCTCCCTCCCTACACTATTTTAGAAGCCTATGAATTACAGTATGATATACCAGGTTAGGGTGTATATTAGACTCATGAACTCATGATCAACACCTAAAAGTCTAACTTAAATGTATTTAAAAGCTGGAATCCTTGATGGTGACACTGCCACGTCCATTTGCGATATTATAACAAAAAAGACGTTACTGCTGACTACGGACACTGTTTTTCCCATCGGTCATAATAGCACGTGCGATAGACCAGCAAAATATGTACTGCAATGTATTTTACAATGTTACGCGACGCTCCTCACCTTCGTCATCAAAACCAGATAGTGATGATCAAATTTAATTTGTCATATGCGCTGAATGCAACCGGTGTAGACCTTACCGTGAACTGCTTACTTACAAGCCCTTAACCAACAGTGCAGTTCAAGAAATGGAGTTAAGAAAATATTTATAGAGAAAGTTTCAAAGTTGAATCACCACGTGCACAAGGTGTTAAAAACAGTACAGTGAATTTCTTTCCCAACAATACAGTGATATTCCCTCATCAATCTACACACAATACCCCATATTGACAAAGCAAAAACAGGTTGACATTTTTTTTATTTATTTTTTTAATACATTTGATATCACATTTATATAAGTATTCTGACCCTTTACTCAGTACTTTGTTGAAGCACCTTTGGCAGCGATTACAGCCTCGAGTCTTCTTGGGTACGACGCTACAAGCTTGGCACACCTGTATTTGGGGAGTGTCTCCCATTCTTCTCTGCAGATCCTCTCAAGCTCTGTCCGGTTGGATGGGGAGTGTCGCTGCAAAGCTATTTTCAGGTCTCTCCAGAGATTTTCGATCGGGTTCAAGACTGGGTTCTGGCTGGGCCACTCAAGGACATTGAGACTTGTCCCGAAGCCACTCCTGTGTTGTCTTGGTCCTGAGCACTCTGGAGCAGGTTTTCATCAAGGATCTCTCTGTACTTTGCTCCGTTCATCTTTCCCTCAATCCTGACTAGTCTCCCAGTCTCTGCTGCTAAAAAACATCCCCACAGCATGATGCTGCCACCACCATGCTTCATCGTAGCAATGACAGGTTTCTTCCAGACATGACGCTTGGCATTCAGGCCAAAGAGTTCAATCTTGGTTTCATCAGAGCAAAGAATCTTGTTTCTCATGGTCTGAGAGTCCTTTAGCAAACACTGGGCTGTCATGTGCCTTTTACTGAGTGGCTTCCGTCTTTACTGAGTGGCTTCCATCGGGTTGTTGGTCAGCTCCCTGACCAAGGCCACCCAATTGCTCACTTTGGCCAGGCGGCTAGGTGTCTGTGGTGTCTTGGTGGTTGCAAACTTCTTCCATTTAAGAATGATGGAGGCCACTTTAAAAGAAAATGTTTTATACATTTGCAAAAATAAACTGTTTTCACTTTATCATTATGGGGTATTGTGTGTAGATTGATGAGGGGCATTTTTTATTTAATCCATTTTAGAATAAGGCTGTAATGTAACAAAATGTGGGAAAAGTCAAGGGGTCTGAATACTTTCCAAATGTACTGTATCTAATTGTTGGGCCTTTCAATATAAAATGTATGTCTCTATCATAATGTTCAGGGCAAATATTAGCCCATGAGTAAGCTCTGGCCACCTGGTAAACATGTTATACTAAAAATGTTTAAAGTGCTATACTGGTGGATTACTCATTCTCTAATATATTATTTTAGTCAGATACTTTGCTGAGGAAGCCTAATTACCCCATAACTCATCTGCCAAGTTTGCCTCTCCACTGTTGTCGTTTTAGTTTTGTTTTCAACGGGTGTGGCTGAAATACGGGCGCAGTAGTCTATGGCACTGCATCTCAGTGCTAAAGGCGTCACTACAGACCCTGGTTCGATTCTAGGCTGGATCACAACCGGTCATGACTGGGAGTCCCATAGGGCGACGCACAATTGGCCCAGCGTCGTTAGGGTTTGGCCGGGGTATGCCGTCATTGTAAATAAGAATTTATTCTTAACTGACTTGCCTAGTTAAATAAAGGTAAAAAAAAATATATATATATATATATATATATATATATATATGAAAAAGCTGAATTCACTAATTTGAGGGGTGTCCACATACTTTTGTGTGTGTGTATATAGTGTAGATAATAATAGAAAAATAGAATAAAACATTTAAGTACGAATAAAACCCCACAAGAACTACGATGCGATTTAAAGAAACACGAGAATGCCAGTATATACAGGTCAGTGTCAGTACCGTATTCAGTGTGCAGGAGTACTGGAGTGTGGTTGAGGTGGGTTTATACATTTTTTTAAAAGTGGAAAGTAGCATTTATAAAAACAAATGCCCTCGTGAGCTCAAATGCAACACTTTTTAATTTATTGATGAAACAACCATGTCTAAGATGGACTTTAAAAGAGAACTTTTCTATTTTACAACAAAATCTCAATTGTTGATGTAAATGCCAGGTTATAGAAGGTTCCAGACACTTTATTTTTGCGATTTCACTTATTTTTTAGAAACTTACCCCAACCAGCGATTCACTTCGTCATCCTTGTTGTCTAGTACGTGGGTTTTGAAAAACATGAACAAATACTCCAAAACACCCAAATACTTTTAGAAATGCTGTCATTATAGTCATGCAGGTCTTTTAGATGTTGTATAATGAAATTGTCATTCCAAACTTTATCCGCAACATTGAATTCCATTTTCTGCGACTCGAGCTGTTACTCCTGTCCAGCTGTTCAATTGTCTGTGTAGCCTTCTGCTCGAATGGACGGCGAGGTATCGCTCGAGTCGCAACTAAATGGAATATAACATTGAGGACAAAGTTCGGAATGACACAATTTCATGTGGTCTACATCTAAAGACCACCACTGTACTGAGACAGGGTTCACACAAGGTGCTTATTTTGGCACTCTGAAATTCAAGTACACCTTGAAAATAAGAATTTTCTCAAGTTAGTACTTCAAATATGTAAATATGAAAAATGCATTGGTCTTACAAATTAATTTCCAGGCAGACTACAGAGTTCTATTTCCTCATGTGTTTCGCACTCTGGTTGCCAGGCAAACTCAGATATTCCACCCACACTGCCACTCAGCCAGGCAGGTACAGAACTGACTGATTAGGCACCACCCAACGTCACATCGATAGCTAAAATGTAGATTAAATCCTGCCTGGCAGGATATTAACGTTTATGAAGGGGTTTTGCCAGACCCAACCAGGGATGTAGTAGAGGCTAAACGCACGTAAACGGCATTTACGCAACTTTTTATTTGTGAAATAGCATTTACTCACGTTTTTATTTTGTTAATTATAATTTACGCATTTATAATTGCATTCCCAGTGTTGATCAACGCTCAGAAGCCTTCTTGATCTGCGTTCTAATTGCAAATTATTAATGTATGCTCGTTATGTTCGCCTGCTCCCCCGGATTTGCCTTGTTAGCAGCATATTCATTCACCTCTCTGTCCTACGGGAAACTCGGCTGTGTCAACAGACATCCCCTAACAAAAACTCCCTGACTCGGAGAACGAGTGTACATCTGGTAAATAGTCGCTGATATTTCAGTCAGATGTCTTGCTAGCTATGTAGCTCAAGTGCTCTTGTTGATAATCTGGTAGCGAGCTATGGCTAGAAGGATGAGGTTAGAAGCTAACGTTGAATGGAGGCTGCAATGAAGGACGCAAAGGAGATACACAGAGAAAGGAAGCATTGAAGCAAGTAAGGAGAGAGGTTAGTATTACAGTGGTTCCTAAACTTGGGGTCGCGGACCCATGTGGGGTTCTTTAAAATGTAAATAGGATCCCCTGAGAGAATCTTTAATCTTATCAAACACATGAATAACTTGTTTCTCTTCAAATGGGTCTAGAATACAACCTTTTAGAGTCAACTAGGGGCCTTTTACACTGTTAGAATTCACTTTCATGTCATTGTGTTGGGACAGCCTGTGGGACCTAAGATTTTGTGAAATATAAAGACCATTTAAATATAAAGACAATTTAATATTGTTATCCTGTACATTGAACTAAAATATTGAGTTACAGTTCATATAAGGAAATCAGTCGACGTCATCAGTACTGACTTACCACTCATGTATGTATGTAATAAATAAATAGTGAAATGTAATATTGAGTCAAACTTGTAAGGAAGGTAGTGATGAATAGTAAGTTGTTTTTTTTCATCTGGTTGTGGCAATATACTGCCATCTGGTGGTGACTAGAAACAATTGCATAATAGGAACTATTACAAATTGATGGTCCTTGAAAATAAATATTAGTGCTTGAAAAAGTACTTCAAAGTCCTTGAATTTGACTTGTACGAACCTTGCTGAGAGCATTTCAAAAGGACATATTTGGTGCGGGTAAGTTCCTCAAAAACAAGTGAAAATTGCACAACCAAAGTGTCTGGAACCTTCTATAACATGCCATTTTCATCAAAAATTGAGATTTGTTTGTAAAAAAGCTAAATTGTCCTTGAAGGGAGAGTCCTCAGGAAAGTGCATTTCATTTAATTTACCATAAACTTCAATAACACAAACTCACCAACCATAGACCAGTCAGTGTGGAGGAAGAGAAGGAAGAGTTTCCTTTTTTTCTTTCTTTATTCCTGCTGCACCCCCCCCCCCTCGCTCTCCCTTGTTTACTACCCCACTCACTCAGTCACTCACTCTATAGCTCTCTCGCAGTCACACTCTCTCCCTCTCTTGCTCTCTCCTACCCACTCACTCTCTCTTCTTCTCCCTCCCATACAAAGTACGAGTGCGAAGATTCGTGCGATCGAGGCCAAGCTTCAGATGATGGAGGAGAACCCAGACGAGGAGTACCAGGGCCCCTCAGCCTACATGTACAACAAGCCTCCGGAGAAGAAACGCCAACAGCCTTACAGCAGACCCTTCCGCAAGTTCAGGAGATGACACACAGGGGACAGAACATCCAACACCTAGGCTTGCAAAATTCCCCCGTTAACTTTCCCCGAACTCCCAGGCTTTCCAGAATTCCTTGTTTGAAGATTCCCAGTGTTCGGAGATTCCCAATATCAGAAGGGAATAAGCAGGACATCTGGAATCGTCCAACCAGGATTTCTGGAAAAGTTGAGAATTTTGACAAAGTTACTGGAATTTTGCAACCTTACCAATACCTGACTGGCTCAGTGACTTCCTCTACAGCGGTCTCCTGTAATACGTTAACAGATTCCAAGACAATTGAAGTGCTAATTAACATTACCATGATGCAAACGTATATATGGAATATGCTCAGATTGTTAAATTATTGTTACACTGTAGTGTTGTGGGAGTTGCCTGATGCCAATCTGTTTGTGCTATTTTCCCAACTCCTTGTCACTCATTGACAATGACTGCAATGGAGTTGGCAAGAGCACAAAAAGATCTGGGACCAGGCTATAGTGGGAGTCAGGCCACCAAACTGTATGACTTCAGGTTTGGACAGATGGCGCAACAAGCCATTCAAATTTTTTCCTATTGTGTGTATTCTTACTTGGAAGAGGAATTATAATTTTTTTTCAAGGAAGGTTTTGTTTTTTTGTAATCTACTTTTCTACAACTTCAGCCAAAACAATTTTCAATGGCTATATGTATTGTATGATGTGTAGAATATCACACCTTCCATTTATCTTACTATTGTTTTTCTGTTTGGATTTTTTTCAAATACATTTTATTGTAATGTTTCATTTCTGTCTTTGCCGTTCAGTGTTGGGAGTTTGACATTATTACCCTTCATAATTCCAATTTGACCTGATGTCGTGGACTAATACAGTATATTATGTTTCCCACATGCTCTGAGTCACTTGTTATCATTAGCTACAGACCAACATGATCATGTTGGTCTGTAACAAAAAAGAAGGCAAGGCAAAAAATCATGTATTTTAAAACTGAGTGGTTGTCACCATTCTGTGTTTCTTGTGATCAAAGAAGGTTACGCTACATGTATTTTATTCATAACACATATTTGGCTATGTTTGAGTGTGATTTGAGGGCCATCAAAAGTGGAGAATGTTGAGCAACTTTGGACAATTATAACTATTTTTATTTATGCTATGACACCCGGTAAACGACATTGCAACTCAACTCGTAGATGACATTGTTCAATCATAAAATTGTCTTTGAAAACAAATAATATTTGTATTTTTTTATTTCAATGTAAATATACCGCCCTATATTGTCGTCTATATTGTCGTTTTTGAAGTTTTTACATGGCTATTTTATGTATTCCATAATTTGTAGATCTGCCAAATGTTTAGAAGAATCTGGTTCAACTAGAGCAGGAGATTCACATATCTATTTACCACTCCTCAGCGATGTTGTGCACGGTATATATCTATTTTCAATGAGGATTATAAAATAACAGTCCTCATAGTCTGACTAATAAAAATACGCTAATAGAATGTTCTTCAATCAAGAAATTAGCTTGATATCACATTGAGCTTCTTCACCCCGCTCCCATTAAATGTGTTGCAAGCACCTGAAATGTGGGCGTCTGATCGATGCCCTCATGAGTTGTGCATGGTTACTCTGCCTGCAACCTGAATGGTAAGAAAAAGAGTAGGCCTACCTCAGAATATTTGACCTTTTGCAACATTTTTCAATATGATTTATTTAGCAATCTTCCTGTGAATTGAACATGTTTTTACAGTGACATAGCTAAAACCTGATATGATTGAAACAGCTTCCGGGAAATCACAAACTCTTGGTAGTATTCAACATGGTTCTCATTTTGAAGGGGAGATCCGCGCGTGACATATTTACTGCCAAAGTTCCAGGTACTCGCGCGGGTCTCAAGATAGTAGTCTGTATATTGAAAATCATAGGATGACCTGATTATCCATCGTTTTAATCATTATTAAATAAATTACTGCTAGTTGGTATTTTTGGATGCTGTGATAGATAGGCCTATGCGTTTTTAGGATTATCATGAGTCAATGAGACAAGCATATTGTCTTCAAGGTCCTAGAAAGCCCATATTTGGGGTGAGAATTAGATGTCATGTTTATTTTGTGTCAAATTTTCAATAGATCCTCTTGCAGAATCAAACTTTTCCGTTGAGATTTTAATCCTTCAGTAATCGGATATAAGACACAATCCCTAATATTAATATCTATTATAATAGTCAAGGTATCAAATAATAATAATACATTGACATTAGAGGCCTAACAATAAAATTGAACTGTAAATAAACTACCTTTATTTTGTGTCTCGTTTAAAATCTTATCGCCTATAGTCTCGCATAGTGAAAGAATCCAAAATAATACATTTATAGCATGAATAATTTAACCTTAATAAACCTTTATGGTGCATAATTATGTTGCAATTATGCAAATGGTAAAAACATGAGTCGATGAAGTGCTATGTTTCTAATGACTGCCTTCTTTAGAATCACTTAACAAGAAAGATAGCCAGTTAAATAATTTCCAGAGAGACTTTGTTTTCTATGATGGTTTGTGTGTGGAATGCAGAAATAATAGGCTCATGTAAATATGTAATAATAAACACACATTAAAAGGAACTATTCAAGACCTAATTGTTTTCAATTAAACCTAAATCATAAAGTATTGACTTGAACCCACATTATCCAACATCAGACTTACTTTAATTTGGAAATAGGTTATTTATTATGACCCATAACAGAAATTGCCAAGTGCCAAAACTCCATTATGGCGGTGCTCTGTCAGAAAATTGGTGTCCATGAACCGTACCCTATTCGCAGCCATAATACAACAAGTTTACCCTCCCCCCTCCAATCCTGGAGCGCAACTAAACTTTCACTTCAGACGAATTGCGCTTGGAGAGACGGTACCCTAACCTGCACTCACTAGTTGTGTCTCGCGTTCTCGCAGATCTCGAGCAAACCTGCCAACCCATCTACTTCCTGTAGTCAGCAATTCCATCCCTAACTGAGGGAAAAAAAGGGAAGGAAGCATTTTCTAAGTGTTCTAAATATGACGTTCTGAAGAGCAACCTCCACTTGGTCGTCCGTCCGCAACACCCACGAGCTTCCTCATATAGATACCGTAACTGTTTCTCATGTTTTATATCGCATGTGTGCTCGGAGGCCGTTGCATCGATCGTGGGTAGAAGTAGAACACGCCGTGGGTTCAAAACAAGACGTGTATTAACCCTGCAAATCCATGGCACGGAGAATACAATAGATGCTCATCTTTTTTTTGCATGAAAGTGAAATCAGTTCAAACTCGGAGCTTGGGAAGGGAAGGGAACTCGACTTACGTTCTATCAGAATCCCAAGTGCGTTCATGTATTGGAAAAATGAGGTTTTGGCCCCTCTACCAGAGGGAAATAAGTTTTTATCCGAAGGAATTCCCTCAAAACAGGTAATGTGAAGAAAACAATAGCCTACAATAATAGCCTATGCGTAAAATATATGCGTAAAAATCATTTGGATGTGAAAGATTGCTTTCTGGTTTAGCATAAGATACCCACATATTATTGGTTGATACCATTGTATAGACTACACTAGGATCCTACTGGTCATCTATCTGCTGGCATCATGTTGCTTTCTTAACTGCAACTGTTTTTATGTGTCTTAAATTGGTATCATAAGAATCACTGGTTGTGTACAAAGATCAGCTGCGCCTCGCGCCATGAAGAGACAATCGCGTCTATTATGAAGTGTGATTTGCAGTCCACCCTCTTCAACATGCCAATTCGCCAGAGAAGAATTAGATTTTAATTAGTGCCATTAAAAATCAAATTTGCCATTCTTTGGGTGGCCCGTTGCCTTTTCTGATTGACAGTTGAAATTGACACTCCGGGTCTCCTCTTATCGTGAGCATTTCAAGCTATTTGTAATTGCAGGTAGTTTTTTTTCGGTTCCCTGGATTGCGAGGAAAACACGATTACTTTAAAGAGCCATGGGTTAAGTGCAGAGAAAAATCAATCCAAATTGAAATAGCTTCATTAAAACGGCAGCTTTTGTTGCAGGGCCCTAAATAGTCCACAACGGTTCAAATCGGGAGTTATTGTTTGAACGCTTTATATAGCTTCAGGGCTGCAATGTCTCTCAAAGATTTCATGGCTGGAGATGGATAGTACGTTAGCCGCGAGTTGACTTCGACTTGCCGTTGAATCTTGTCTTGTAGGTGATTTCTCCAGAAACGCCGCAGAGTACACCGGGTGCCTCGCGCTGCGTGGAAGCCAAATACACACACGTCATGGTGAGAAGTTATGTAAACGTTTTAATGCATTATTTGCAATGTGTGCATTGCTGTTTATTTTTTTATAGCATCTGAAGCTTAAATTATTGCCATGCGTAAAATGTCATGTTATTGCTATTAGTTGTCTATTGCCTGTCAAGTATTTATGCAACATATATGGTGACCCTGATAGCGAGCCTCAATATGCTTTTCTATGCTAAGCATGACTTAGGTCATGAAGTAGCCTATAGGCTGTAATATTTCAAATATTTTGGTCCAAATGCGCTTAACGCTTAATCCATGTCCTTATTCTTGACTTGTTTCTCGTGCAGTCTCAGTCGGACGGAGAATCGCACCGATCGAACATGGAGAGGGAGGACGCGCGCTCCTCCCCGAGTCCCCCCTCTACCCCGTATATCTGCTCGCCTATCTCCACCGCCTCCTCCGTGCCGTCCACCGGGAAGAACGTGTGCGCGAGCTGTGGTTTGGAGATCCTGGACAGATACCTTCTCAAGGTGCGAGTGCGCGCGTTATTGGTCATGAAAAGGCTAAAACCGCACGAGCATAGGATTTATGTTTCTGCGAATGTAAAACAGATATGGAAAATCCTTTTGACTTGTTTTTGTTTTTACAACTTTACTAACATGTTTGATGTATTTAGCCCAAGCTACATCCACGTTGACTTCATTATCTTCCTTAAATATTAATACGAATATAAATAAAATCCTACTCCGAATTATGAAACCATGAAATAATTTAGTAGGCTAAAGTGTTGATCTTCTGAAGCTCCATTGTTCTGAACATAATACTTTTTTTCTAAAACAAAAGAAAGGACAGTAGCCTAGATAGGCCAGGGTCATACATCGTGTTATGGTTTTTCTGTCTTTCAAATTCACATCAAGAACAACGCCCAGCCTCGCTTTGCGTGCTCCGGAGTAAAGACAACTGGCTGGGAGTGTTTTGCAGAGTTGCAGGAAGTGTGTGTTACCAAACTAAGGGGATCATTATTCCGCTATCTGTGCTCCATTTCTTTTAAGTCTTTATATGGAAGCGATACATGTCGAAACAATTTTATCAGGAAGCGATGCATGTTCCTGTTAAATGCATAACTATATTCATTTTGAAATCGATTCTTTGTAGGCTATTTATCTTTAAATGATTTGAACATTTTGCTTCTATTAAAAAAAAAATGTATTCAGAAAACCTATAGCATAATGCTATTTGATGTATGGGGGTTGTGCCGTAATATTAGCTGATCATAAAGAAGAAATTTGAAATTCACTCATAAAACAGACCCAATGGTCCACTCCACCAAAACTCGCTGTATATATATTTTCTGTTTAATAATCTATATGCCTAGTGCTGCAAGGACATTCCCCTTTATTTTTCACATGGCCCATTTTCTTATACGGAGAACGAAGTAATAATATAATATTTGTGTTTAGCTTAATGTTCATATTTCATTAGTTTCCTTTACTTGGTAGGCTGGGCCTACGCTACACGGGCAAACATCGAGAAGAACAAAACAATTATAAGATATATTAATTACATTTGAATTATTCTTCAACGAATTGTAAGGTTTAGGAATAATTGTAAAATTAAAGGCAATAATAAAATCAAACAATATTCAAACCTTTTGCATGGTCTGCGTATGTATGCACAATTGATGAGTGGATACACAGTATAGCTGAAGTCAAATGGCCCAATGGCCATACGTGTTGTATATATTTTTTACATGCGTAATCAAATTGAAAGTTACCGGATAGAGGGAAACATATTTATTATAAAAGTCCTACTGTCTTTGTAGCTCCACCAAAATATCTACTAAGTCATGGATGTTTTTTTTTTTATTGGAACAAAATCAATTGCAAAGTGCATAATAGCCTACATGAATTATGCTATTTTTACAGTTGTTTATTTTGTTATTATTATTGGACAAGTTCATTCATTTAAATCGTTTCGCCTAGGCTACTATTTGAGAAAGAATGTAATTTGCCCGATTCAATTTGATTTCACATAGGCTATATACAGACATATTGTTATAATTATTATTACTATGATGATGATGATTATTATTATTACTTTTATTTAATCTTCTTTTTTTAACACTGTTTTGTTTTGCAGGTAAATAACTTGATCTGGCACGTGAGGTGTCTGGAGTGTTCTGTCTGCCGGACGTCGTTACGTCAACACAACAGCTGTTACATCAAAAACAAAGAGATCTTCTGTAAAATGGATTATTT